>NW_028319451.1:567500-650000 GCF_062004578.1 Staurois parvus
TTCTTTCTTTTTTCCTTCTTTCTTTCTTTCTTTCTCTCTCTCTTTCTTTCTTTCTTTCTCTCTCTTTCTCTCTCTTCTTTCTTTCTCTCTCTCTCTCTCTCTTTCTTTCTCTTTCTTTCTTTCTCTCTCTCTTTCTTTCTTTCTTTCTTTCTTTCTTTCTTTTCTTTTCTTTTCTTTTCTTTTCCTTTCTTTCTTTTCTTTTCCTTTCTTTCTTTTCTTCCACCGCATTGGGTCGATCGTACACGGTATGGACCGTATTTCTTTCTTATTGACAACTGCTCATTGTGACATTTCAGAACATTATTGATTAGTATTGACCGATCTATCGGGTACTTAAAAATTTCCATAAGCGATGCTTTTAACATTTTTACAAGTTACCGGTTTAGATTTACAGAGGAGGTCCAGCGCTAGAATTATTGCTCTCACTCTGACATTCGTGACAATACCTCATATGTGTGCTGTTTACACATGCGTGTGAGACTTATGCGTTCAATTCAGTGTGTGAGCACGGAGGGATGGGGGCGCTTGAATTTTATTTTCACTGTTCCTATATAGTTATACTGTATATGTAAGATGCTGCATAACCTGACGACTCTATGTAAGTACCTGTAATAAATAAATAAAAACCTCAGCCCCTCTGACACACTAGGTTGAATGTATGAATGTGCAATGTCCCAAAATCACTGGAAGTAACACTTGGCACTCAGCAGTGACACTTTGTTAAAGAACCAGGCACTAAATAGGTAAATTCGATTTAATATATCATCAGCCAATCAGGTTGGCCCCCCTGAAAATGCCGCCTTAGGCAAATGCCTTGTTTGCCTTGTGGTAAATACTCTCCTGGTGGCACCAAGAGAGTGACTTTTCCTTGGCTGTTTGGTAAAAACCCTCTCGCCATTACCCCAGCTCCTCTTTGTCTCTTGGAACTGTCCTTGGGAAGAGTCCATAGGCCTCATTATACGGCTGCCCTCTTGAACTACAACTCCCATGATTATCAGTGCTCTGCATACAGGTCCTTGGGCAGGCTGGGCTATGGCTCTCCCCCTGCTGGCTGGAGGGGATAGTGCAGCATGTCACCTCCATGTTGTTGTAGCCCAGCACCTGGTTACACTTACATTATGTAACAAAACAATAAAGATCAGACCTGGAATTCATCTTTGGTATTTAATTCTTTCAGTTCTACGTTTAGATGTTTGGTTGGATCTCCTCTTTCAGCTAACATTCTGAAACCTCTATAGATTTTTTTTTCATATTTTCGTATATTTATTCTCGAATCCCCAAGGTAAGGCAGTTTCTGCCTCAGAGATCCCTTGAATTGGAAGAACTGCCTCATTTGAGTGTATTAGCTGGCCGAACAATGGCTGCATAGTTACCGTTTCTTGACATCCCCGATCTTCAGGAAAACACAGCAGCCAAAATAAAGATCTGAACTTTCTTTTTTTTTTTTCATCTGCAGACCCTAGTTAGCGACTCCGTAAAGGAGGCGGCGAAGTCAGGATGATGAATGCAGATGGTCTGAAATCCTTCCCGTCTACCTCCAATTCTGACTTCAAATCGCATTAATCCTAACGAGCGTATTCCCCAATTCATTCTTCATCATCTACGCACTGACCGACGCCTCGGGCTTTTTCTACCAGCCTGACTGACCTCACTTTCTCTTCCTATTTTTGCAGAGTATCGGTTCTATGTCCGTCATTTCTTTTCTTGCTCTGGAAAGTACTCCGGATGGCGGTGTCATAACTAAGGATAAGTGTAGCAAACCCCCTAAGGAGCCCTTGGTGAATTTTGCTCCTATTTCCCCCCTTGAAGCACTCACAGCCAATCACACAGCATTTCCCTACACTCTTCCATTGGCTTTAACCACCAGTCTAGGGGTTTCTTTTTGGGTTTTAATTGTGAACAATGAGTTTGGATAGGGAGAGGGAGAATAAGATACTCAGGTAAGCTATAGAACTGAAGGAATCCTCACTTCTGGCCAGGGCTGAAACCACGGGGCCACATACAGCCAACCTGAAAGCCCTCCCCCCAAAAAAAACAGTTTTCTACGCTTCAGTTATGAATGAACACAGTGAGTGATTGGTACTGATCCCTCATTGTGTCCATTCAGGAAAGGAAGGGGATGGTAAACATGACATATTTGCCAGACGCTTCCCCCACTCTCCATCTTGAAGGATCCTATTGTGTGCTTGCAGATGCCAGTGGCAAGGAGAGGAAGGAGGACGGCAGCACTGCGGGGGTGGAAGCACACAGGGGGCTTGGGCAGCAGAGGGGAATTGTATGGTGCACAGGGAGGGTGATGGGTGCAGCAGGGAAGGGGGCAATTACTGGAACCGATACCGTGTGGCTCTCTCTGCAGCAGCTGAAGGAAAGGAGAAGAAGCCAGCTTTCAGCTGCTGCAGGGAGCCATCCCGAGGATCAGTTCCAGTAATCACCCCCCCCCCCCTCCCGCTATTGCCAATCTCCCCCCTGCCCACATCCTTTTTATCCAGCTGCCTGGGCCCCTCTGCTGGCTTGGGCCCCATACTGGTGGTACATGCTGCTGGTGACCTGTACTCCTTCCAGAGTTTAAAGCCACACACAATCATTACTCTTCAGCACTGGGGTCATCTACTCACATAGCTACAGGATCTTCAGCTGCCCCCTGCCGATATCTACCAGTCTCTTCCTAGACTCACACCACCATAGGACAGCTGGACCCCTTCCTACCAACGGTCTCCTGGATCTCTCCAGTGAGCTTCTCCAGACCCAGCTTGATCCCCGGACGTGAAATTGCGAATAGACCCCAAGCTAAGCCTAGGTGGTCATCGATGTCTTCCTAAAAATCTCTTCCACAAGGGTCTCCTCTTGCAGGATGTAGGAACACTGCTGCTTGCTGTTCGGACCCCAGACTATTCATAGGCTCTCCCATCACCTACTGGGCACAACTCCCCAGGGATTGGCTGGAGTCTCATAAATATTTAGCCTGCATGCCCTGTTCCTCATGCTGTTATGATTCTACAATCCTCTAGAAGATAGGGAGAAGCAATGGAGCAGCAGCTTGTGAAATACTGAGCAGCCCTAATTAATCAACACCTTGCTATAATTACAGTGAAGCCAACTGAATTTACCTACAGAAGCATCCTACTCTACACTAGGAGGGTCCTACATAACAGAAGCAGGCACAGATCCATAGCTCTGCTCAAGACTGGTCTTTCTTGTACATGGGTGCTGGCCATTGTAGTTCGTCTCCACTGAAAATATGAAAGAATGTCAGCCACACTCCACTTAGCTCCTCTTACAGTATTTTTTCTGCTTCCATTTTTTGTGATGGTTAACAAATACTGTACAGGCATGGCCAGATGAGGACCTGAGCGGACCTGCTGGTGTTTGAGCTCCAGACATCTTGATCAACATTTACCCTATCCTCAGTCTCCTAGGTTCCCCCAACGCCACCCTTTTGATACCAAAAGTACCCCTCAGTGCTGCGACCAGCATCATGCCTTCGAAGCAGCGCTCCTCCACCACCCAGCTGAGTAAAGGGCAAGCGGCAGCTCCAACTCCGTGTGCTGCCGCCATCTTGGCCAAGAAGCTACAAGCACTTTTGGTAGACGTGGAGGAGAGTGCTGAAGTAGAGTCTTCGACAGTGCAGCCTGGCCAGCCATCGGCAGAGGACACAAATTTAATCCTGGCAGTGATAGAACAGAAGACCTCTCTATTGGTTGGGATTGCCCATTTGGTGGAGGAATGCAATCTAATCAGAACCGATCTAGGTAAGATTAGGGGCCACCTCTTGGAGTCAGAAGCACGGGTCTTGACAGTGGAAGACTGAACTGGGCAGCATGCTGACATGATCATGGAGCTGTAACAAATACCGTATGATACAACCGTAGGAGAAGCAGGGAGAGCTTTGCATTGCAGGTCCTCGGGCACAGCTTCCTCTCCAGCATGGAGAACAGTGATCAGCACAGTAGTGTCATCAGCAAATCTCACTCCAAATCTGGTAAAACCAGGAGTCAGAGGCAGGAGTGCCTTGGATGATCTCACACTGCAGATATACAGCTATGAGGCTACAGAACAGGAGTGCCTAGGCTCAGTCACATATACAAATGTACACTGCTTGAAGGAGTTCAAGATAAGAATAAACTTTAACAAATACAATTTTTAGATATTCTCTATGAAATAAATCTTCACATCCTGAGTTCTGGTCTACTTTAACTGACATTGTCATGGGTTATACAAAGGACTTGTCAGCTGACACGAAGAGTTGGGTCATGACGAGAATCGATATTCCCTGACAGCATCTGGGATACGTATGAAAATTGCTCAGGGTCATTTTGCCTGCTTAAAACCTCATAAAACACATATATTGAACACAAACCCTCAAAAAATAGCCTCCAGTTAAAGATGCTTCAGTGCTGGATAGGAACCTGTACCTGCGCACTTGCAATGCAAGGATCTCCCTGCCTTTGCTGCATTCATTCCATGGATTTGTGCTTCCTCCTCCTTTACTGTTGCTTCTTGCATATTTCTCTCACCAGTAATAATAGTACACCATCATTGGTGCACTATTCATTCCACTATTACCAATGATGGGGCACTATTACTCCCACTGACACCAATGATGGGGCACTATTCCTCCCACTGACACCAATGAGGGGGCACTATTCCTTCCACTATTACCAATGATGGGGCACTATTCCTTCCACTGACACCAATGATGGGGCACTATTCCTCCCACTGACACCAATAATGGGGAACTATTCCTTCCACTATTACCAATGATGGGGCACTATTCCTCCCACTGACACCAATGATGGGACACTATTCCTCCCACTGACACCAATGATGGGGCACTATTCCTCCCACTGACACCAATAATGGGGAACTATTCCTTCCACTATTACCAATGATGGGGCACTATTCCTCCCACTGATACCAATGATGGGGCACTATTCCTCCCACTGACACCAATGATGGGGCGCTATTCCTCCCACTGACACCAATGATGGGGCACTATTCCTCCCACTGACACCAATGATGGGGCACTATTCCTCCCACTGACACCAATGATGGGGCACTATTCCTCCCACTGATACCAATGATGGGGCACTATTCCTCCCACTGACACCAATAATGATACCAACAATAGTGGAAGGAATAGCACCATATTGCTGGTGTCAATGGAAGGAATAGTGCCCCATCATTGGTAATAGTGCAAGAAATAGTGCCCCATCATTGGTAATAGTGTAAAGCATAGTGCCCTATTGTTGGTGTCATTGGGAGGAATAGTGCCCCATCTTTGGTAATAGCGGAAGGAATAGCGCCCTATTACTGGTGTCAGTGGGAGGAATAGTGCCCTATTTTTGGTGTCATTAGGAGGAATAGTGCCCCTTCATTGGTAATAGTGGGAGGAATAGTGCCCCATCATTGGTATTAAGGGAAAGAATAGCGCCCCATTGTTGGTGTCAGTGGGAGGAATAGTGTCCCTTCATTGGTATTAAGGGAAAGAATAGCGCCCCATTGTTGGTGTCAGTGGGAGGAATAGTGCCCCATCATTGGTATTAAGGGAAAGAATAGTGCCTCATTGTTGGTATCAGTGGGAGGAATAGTGCCTCATCATTGGTAATAGTGGGAGGAATAGTGCCCCATCATTGGTATTAAGGGAAAGAATAGTGCCCCCTCATTGGTGTCAGTGGGAGGAATAGTGTCCCATCATTGGTGTCAGTGGGAGGAATAGTGCCCCATCATTGGTAATAGTGGAAGGAATAGCGCCCCATTGGTGTCAGTGCAGAAAATGTGCCTCATTGTGTCAGAGAGAAGAATAGTGCCTCATATCAGTGGGAGGAATGGTGCCCCAAGGGCTAGATAAGGCAAGCAAAGGGCCACATCTGGCCCTTGGGTCACAGTTTGGAGACCATTCCCATAGAATGAAGGTTACACAAACATACATAACTGTATTATCCAAGCATGCATGTTTGTGGCCGCAGTCCAACATCCATGGCACTGGTCTGGTCTCCAAGGAAAATTTATCAATTTCTCCGATACCTGCTACACCTTACACTCATTTTCCTGCTTAATAATTCCATTGGAGGACACTTTAGACTCTTTTAGCCTCAAAGACCTCATAATATAAGAAGCAAATGCACATTATAAAAAAAAACCCCAGCGTGTTTTTGCAAGCCTTTAGTCTGGCTGTCAAGGAGAAGAGTCTCTTGTCCACTCTCGTTTTCATTTTCTAACCCACAAATTCTTCTGACAAATGCAAAACCTCAACATCTCTGCGAGCAGGGGGTCCCAATCACACGGCGTCTAGTGGGACAGCTCTGCGGGACTCATGAGTGGAGGAATGTCTAAGCTGTATATACTTTTTTACACAGGCGCTATTTTACTGTTAAATGTTATGGATGGTGGAGGAGGGGAAACCTCTTTCGACTGCAGCAGTAATTACGTACACTTGATTGCCTGGGATTTCGTACAGACCCGAAGAAACATCGAAGGATTTTGTGGTGCGGGCGAGTCTGATTAAGCCAGTGCATTAGGACGTTGGTGTTAATCCCCGTTCTTAGCTTGCAGAGTGTTTCATAGCACTTTTTGGAAATAAAATGAGAAAAAAAAAAGAAAAAAAGAATGTAGCGTGACTGCATAGTCTCCTGGCTATAGGAGGGGTGTTTGCCTCTCCTTCTAAAGGCGTTATCTCATCCACTGTGATGCCCATCTGATGAATGAATGTTGGGTACCGCAAGCCGCAGACGAGCGTGTGAAACGTCTTCAACCCTGGAGGCCAGTGGCTATCTGAGGATGGATCGCGTTCAATACTTGTGGTTTATGAAGTCAACTTTAATCTCCAGGCCAGCGAAGGCGTCGTGCTTAAGCACCACCAAGGAGAGCACGTTTGCTGACCCTCGCTATGGAAAATGTTGGGTTTGGTTTATGCTCCTGCCCCTGATTTTTTTTTTCTTTTTAGGGAGAAGGATGGGTTGGGTTCCAGGGTATTTGAGGACACCCTTGTCACAGAGCTCTCTAGTGTGCAAGTCGTGCGTCGAACCAGGGCTGAGTGAATCCTCATGGATTGTGATCTTTCTACTGTTAGAAATGAACGCCCAGGAATTAAATAAAACTTAGGTACACCCTTGATGTTTAATTTAGGGATGGATCATTTTGGGTTGATTCACCAACTTGGCAAAAGCTTTTGGGGATACCAGCAGTGAGAAGTTTGCTCCTGATTTGCTCAATTTACGCTCTGCTGTTACCATCATAAGGAGCTCTTAATCTTGCTGATGAATTTTCGAATTAGTTCGCATAAAACACAATCAAAGGCAACCTATCTATTGTAAAATAAAAGCCCTTCCTAAGAACAGGCATCACGTGGTACTTGGTATAGGCTGAAAAGTCTCTTCTGTGTGTCCCTCTGACTCTGGTTTCACTTTATTACTAAGGGCTTGGCTTCTGCAACCTCTGGGCTGTCATCTCTGGCCTCTCACCCATCATCTGTCTCAAAAAGAATGTCTATACGGGAATCCTATACACCAGCCATTCTCAACCAGGGTTCTGTGGAAACCTAAGTCTCTCACCCATCATCTGTCTCAAAAAGCAGAATATCTATATGGGCATCCTAAACACCAGCCATTCTCAACCAGGGTTCTGTGGAAACCTAAGTCTCTCACCCATCATCTGTCTCAAAAAGCAGAGAATCCATATAGGCATCCTAAATGCCAGTCATTCTTAACCAGGGTTCTGTGGAAACCTAGGCCTCTCACCCATCATCTGTTTCAAAAAGCAGAATATCTATATGGGCATCCTAAACACCAGCCATTCTCAACCAGGGTTCTGTGGAAACCTAAGTCTCTCACCCATCATCTGTCTCAAAAAGCAGAATATCTATATGGGCATCCTAAACACCAGCCATTCTCAACCAGGGTTCTGTGGAAACCTAGGCCTCTCACCCATCATCTGTCTCAAAAAGCAGAGTATCCATATAGGCATCCTAAATGCCAGTCATTCTTAACCAGGGTTCTGTGGAAACCTAGGCCTCTCACCCATCACCTGTCTCAAAAAGCAGAGTATCTATATGGGCATCCTAAACACCAGCCATTCTCAACCAGGGTTCTGTTGAACCCTAGGCCTCTCACCCATTATCTGTCTCAAAAAGCAGAATATCTATATGGGCATCCTATATGCCAGCCATTCTCAACCAGGGATCTGTGGAACCCTAGGCCTCTCACCCATCATCTGTCTCAAAAAGAAGAATATCTTTATGGGCATCCTAAATATCAGCCATTCTCAACCCGGGTTCTGTAGAACCCTAGGCCTCTCACCCATCATCTGTCTCAAAAAGAAGAATATCTTTATGGGCATCCTAAATATCAGCCATTCTCAACCCGGGTTCTGTAGAACCCTAGGCCTCTCACCCATCATCTGTCTCAAAAAGAAGAATATCTTTATGGGCATCCTAAACATCAGCCATTCTCAACCCGGGTTCTGTAGAACCCTAGGGTTGCTAGGGGTTCGTTGAGCTGTGGCTAACTGACCTCACATCTGATAGTACCTGCTTAGTTCCAGGTGCAATGTCTTTGTCATTCTGGTCACCTCTGTAAAGGGGGAACTCTTCCCACTTAAAAGGTATTGGGACGCTACAACTATAGTGCAAATATTTAAGGACTACTCCATATACCAGTGCAATAGTTAATGTGTTGGTGGGGTGCTTAGTCCTAATTGTGTTTATTCAATAAATTTATATTATGCAATGTGTATGTCATTAATTAAAAAATCTCAGTGCGCAAATGAACCAATAATCATCATAATCATATCAATTAAACTATCTTTTCATAAGTGACTAATAATATTTCCAATAAATGTGCTACCACAATCCCAGTACCGGACGTGACGTCACCTGGCTCCGCCTGAAGCTACTGATCGCGTGACTTCATCAGGGTACATCATCCCTGATGAAGTCATGTGATCAATGGTGCAATGCGTCAGGGCAGAGCCAGATGAAGTCACTTACGGTCGTGGATGAGACTGGAAGTAGTGGTTTCTCAGTACTGGAAGTAACGCCACCTGACTCTGTCTGACACGTTGCGTCACTGATCATGTGACTTCATCAGGGAACTTCATCCCTGATGAAGTCAACTGATCAGTGACGCAACGCGTCAGCTGGAGCTAGGTAAAGTCACTTCTGGTCATGGCCGAGACCTGAGGGAATGGTTTCCAGATACACAGCCGTCTTATATCAATTGGAGGATGATGAGTGTATTTATAAATGTATTTTCCCGCAGCAACAAGTCCAACAATTCTTTTCCAGAGAGATGCATTTAAAACAATTCATAAAACAGAGGTACAGACAAGGCAGATGGCAGGGTACTTAGAATATTCATGCAATCATCAGAAAACTTCAGAGGACCCACTATCTCCTGTCACCCCTTAAGCAAAAGAACCTTCCTTAATATACACAGTTTTCCCATTCAGTAAAATGACAAGCACTCTGATTGGCCACTTTTAGTAGCCCTTTTTATCTTCTGGGTGACGGGTAATGCCTTTTGGGCTTGGACAGCTTGGATCAAAGATATCTCCTAAACTACATTCTTTTACTAATAAGTAGATAAACAAGTTGCCCTTTGAGAAATGCTATTTATTTATACTTAATACCCCTTTTCATGTTATTACATACTAGATGCTGGCCAAGTCCTTTCAGCCGGGTTCACATACATGCGGTGCAGGAGATCGCATGGGATTCGCACAGGAAACGCACCGCATTCAGTGGAAAAGAAGGCTATGTATAACTCATCAGGTAAAGGGCAAGCAGTCAGCAATCTCCCAATAGATCAGCCATTTTCCATGAGAATTATTTGAAACCCTGGGGTTCCTTCAGAAGTTTCTAGGGGTTCCTTTTGCTTTGGCTACCTCACTATCCATCCGATGGTGCTTGAATAGTTCCAGGTCCAACGCCACATGGCATGTCTGCTAGGGTGACATTCTGAGCACCATCAACATTCTAAGGGACATTTTCCCAATGGACTAGTCTTAACAGGGGTTCCTGGAGACTTGAAAATTATTCCAAGGGTTCCTCTGGAGTAAAAAGAGGAAGAAAGACTGCAATAGATGATGAACTTACAGAAGCCCACCCAACAGAAGACTGCATGACCAACAAATAGCCAGTCAAGCTATGGGTGACCAAGAGACCATCAGTCAGAAAGGAAGGCGATAGGTGAGAATGGTCAAACTATTTTTCCATACTCATTCTTTGAATGTTGTGGGTTCAGCATATTCTGGAATCCCAATAATGAACGTGGAACCTCAGGATATGTGGAATCGAATACATTTAATTTCTAGGAATCTGGTGAATCCAAAATTTCATTGCGGCACACCATTTGAGTTCCTGGCCCACATCTTGCTCCCCAAGGCGTAAGCCCACTCATCTTGCTCTAGACCAGTCTTTCTCAACCCTTTCAACACCGAGGAACCTTTGAAATAACTTTCCGGTGTCAGGGAACCCCTGGTAAAAATGACTAGACTGTATCCACAACTCATAATACATTAGTGTGACGGTCAGTAGGAAGAATGCTCCTTACACTTGTGGTCATTGGGAAGAATTAGCCCCTTACAGATAGCCAAAAAGATCAATGGTGTCAACTTGCAAGTCAGTAATTGGAGTCAGTAATTGATCATTGCTCAAGGAACCCCTAGCAACCTCTGGAGGGACTTTAGGATTCCATGGAACCCTGGTTGAGAAACCTTCAACTAGATTCAATACCTTGACCTCCCCACCTGATCCTGTGACCTTTTGTCCAACCTTTCTCATGTTTCAGGCCCTTCAGCAGATGGTTGATAGAAATTTTGGACTGGCATGAACTTTATTTACTGCTAATAATCCCACTGCTGTGCTTCATGCCTTATAATATTCATAAGACAAAGAGTTAAAGAGCCTTGCTTTGGCTGCCTAACCGCTAATGGTTTGTGGAGGGGGGGGCATGAGTGGGCGAAAATCCTCAGGCTTGTGCTGTGTAATGAAAATGACCATCTGATTTTAGTTACGGGCATGTGGGTGTCTGTTGAAAAAAAAGGCAGTAGATGACAGCTTCACCTCTACATTTCATCCATCAAATTACGGCTCCCAATGGCTCTAATCCGGCCTGACTGCTCCATTAACCCCTCGTAGTAAGGAGGGATTGGCTACCGAATGGTTAAATGTAAAATTCATATTTACAAGGTACAGTGGCTCGTGCGCCTAGGACTGGGGATGATCAACTTATATTGTGTGGACCACAGGATTTCTTAAAGAGAACCATCAAGCACATTACCCTTAGGAATGCTACACCTGTTGGGCTAGCTATGGAACAGCAGTGCAGGTAACACACAAAGCGGTGGCCTTGTTTCAGCCGTGAGCTTTGGTACTTGCCTTCATTGCGTTTTTTGACCCTGGCTAACCCTCTGGTCCCTGCTGTTACCTCAAAAATGGGGAAAAAATGGGGAGAAAGAACAGGGAAGCTGGGGAGTCCACGTACAATCACTAAAAGACTACATGAGGTGCCACCAGAATGTCTGGAAGGGTGCCACCTAACCGACTATCAAAAAACACAGAAAAGGAGAAAATGGGCTGCACACCTAAGTTGGCTAACCTCAAATAAAGTTTATTGTACAACAATCACATAAAATGACATACAATCCAAGATCACAGAGGGCACCACCCCCCAGAGATGAGGGGACCCTCTAAGTGGGACATCGAAGATGGAAGAGGTATCCACTGGATCAAACCTACCCCGATAATAAATAGCCCTATGAGCCAACCCCTACCACCTCCCACCCTGCCAACCACCCACCCGGAGATGAGGGGACCTTTGAGCCAACCCCTACCACCTCCCACCCTGCCAACCAGTCCCAACCACCCACCCGGTGATGAGGGGACCTTTGAGCCAACCCCTACCACCTCCCACCCTGCCATCCACTCCCAACCACCCACCCGGAGATGAGGAGACCTTTGAGCCAACCCCTACCACCTCCCACCCTGCCAACCACTCCCAACCACCCCCCCCCAGAGATGAGGGGACCCTCCAAGTGGGACATCGAAGATGGAAGAGGTATCCACTGGATCTAACCTATCCCAATAATAAATACCCCTATGAGCCAACCCCTACCACCTCCCACCCTGCCAACCACCCATCCGGAGATGAGGGGACCTTTGAGCCAACCCCTACCACCCCCCACCCTGCCAACCACTCCCAACCACCCCCCTGGAGATGAGGGGACCCTCCAAGTGGGACATTGAAGATGGAAGAGGTATCCACTAGATCTAACCCACCCCGATAATAAATACCCCTATGAGCCAAACCCTACCACCTCCCACCCTGCCAACCACTCCCAACCACCCACGAACCCCTGAAAAACCACAATGCACCCCCCCCAGTTGGAACACCCACGCCCCCTGTCACCCCCCCTCCCAGTAGGAGGGAGAGGAGCTGCTTCCACATGAGCCTGCGAGACAACTTTGCCTGGACACCTCCTGCCAGTCGTTTTCCTGGTTTGACTCTGTTACTTCATGCCATGTCACCACACGCAACAACAACAACAAAAATGGTACAAACCAGTCCCAACCAATAAAAGTTTGTGATTTGCCCTTCATAAGACACTATGGGGTTGATTTACTAAAATTGGAGAGTACAAACTATGGCGCAGCTGTGCATGGTAGCAAATCAGCTTCTACCTTCAGCTTGTTCCATTAAGCTTTGCCAAAAAAAAACTGGAAGCTGATTGTTGTCTCTGCAGAGCTGCACCAGAATTTGCACTCTCTAGTTTTAGTAAATCGACCCGAATGTGGAATTGTACCGTCACCATGCCTACAATACATTACCATTTGTGATGAGTGGAGTGCTCTTGGTGAAAGATTGGAGAAATGTCGCTAAAACGTAAACTCTTAATTCTGTGCATTGAGATACTTAGCCAAAATGTTTTGGGTGGGGCGAAACGCGTCACAGGGCGTAGTCTTTGGTGGAGACTCGAAGACTGAAGCTGTTTTGATGTCTGCACTCCATTGGCTGGTTGGGAGAGTGGTGCTTTCTTGTTTTCATGATGGCTTCTGCCTGTTACCGTAGACGAGGCTCAGCATGAGAAGGTCAGGGGCCAAGTTATCTCCAATAATAATCAAGCACTTAGGAGTTTACAATGCTTCAGTTATGAATGAACACATTGAGTAATCAGTATCGATCACTCACTGTGTCCATTCATGAAAGGAAGTAGCTGGTAAATGTGACATATTTACCGGACCTTTCCCCCCACTCTCCATCCTGAAGGATCCTTTTGTGTGCTTCCAGCTGCCAGTGGGAAGGGGTGGAGGAAAGATGGCAGCACACAGGGGGGGGGGCCTGGGGCACACAGGGGGGGGGGGGCTGGGCAACAGGGGGAAACGTATGGTGCACAGGGAGGGTGGTTGGTCTGGTGGGATGGAGAAGCCAGCTTTCAGTTGCTGCAGAGAGAGCAATACAGGGGACCATTTCCAGTAACTGCCCCCCTCCAATGCTGATCACCCTCCCTGCCCACATCCAATCCACCCCTAGCTGCCTGGGCCCCTCTTCTGGCCTGGGCCCCATACAGGAGGACAGTTGGTACCTCCTTATCTGCAGCCCTGCTTAGGAGACCGCTCAGTGATGTGAACTGTGGGAGGCAATGAATGTTTGGAGCAACCTTCCCCAGCGTTCTGTTCTTCCTCCCCGTGGTTCTGGCTTTGGTGGAGGTGTATTGAGAAGTTCTTGAACCGTTACCTCCATGGTGGTTTGTTGTGTTCAATATAAGCTGTGCTAGGGATGCGCATGGAACACTGAAGAGACCTCCTGAAAAGAGAAGTACCTTTGAATGCCCCCATAAGGTAAGTGGTGCGGAAATGACCATATGGAGGAAGAACACAGTAGAGCAGCCTTTGTCAACCAGGGCTCCATGCAACCCTAGGGTTCCTTCAACAGTTGAACAGAAAAACTGACTCATCTATGACCAGCCTAAGCCTATGAGGCCATTGGACGGAAGACTCTGGATCTCGCTATCAGAATGGTAGGACTCTATTTTCTGGATTACCATTGCAGCAAAACCATTCACTTGTAGGGTTGCACGGATACCGGTATCCATGCCAATACAACGCATACTTGTACTCCTGCAAATTGCTTCTATACTAAGCCCTGGTCCACGCCACTGCGACTTCAGGTGGGGCATGCGATTTACATCTAATGTATTTCTACTGCACTGTATTAATAGGTGCGATTTCAAGTGTTGCGATTTGAAAAATAGTTCCTGCATTACTTTACCCACCATTTGAATGCGGTTTTACTCTCATAGACTATAAATGGCACTGAAATTGTACCTGTGTCTACGTCAGAGATACTTCGACGTTAAATGGGACCAAATCACACCACTTTGAAATCGCATTTTGGTGCGATCCGGAGCTAAAACCGATACTTTTTTGCAGGACTTTTTTTTTCTCAGAGAATAGGTGCGGGAACTCTCCCTTTCCAAATCACCTTCTTGTCTCCGCCCCCTACCCACCTCTGAGCACCGTTCTTTATCTCCTCCCCCTACACACCTCTGAGCACTGTTCCTTGTGTCCTCCCCCTACCCACCTCTGAGCACCTTTCCTCAATTCCACTCCCTACCCACTCTCCCTTTCCAAGTCACCCCTTGACTCCGCCCCCTACCCACCTCTGAGCACCGTTCCTTGTCTCCTCCCCCTACTCACCTCTGAGCACCTTTCTTCCGTTCCACTCCCTACCCACTCTCCCTTTCCAAGTCACCCCCTTGTCTCCGCCCCCTACCCACCTCTGAGCACCGTTCCTTGTCTCCTCCCCCTACCCACCTCTGAGCACCTTTCCTCGATTCCACTTCCTACCCATTCTCCATTTCCAAGTCACCCCTTGTCTCCGCCCCCTACACACCTCTGAGCACCGTTGCTTGTCTCCGCCCCCTACCCACCTCTGCGCACTGTTCCTTGTCTCCTCCCCCTACCCACCTCTAAGCACCTCTCCTCGATTCCACTTCCTACCCATTCTCCCTTTCTAAGTCACCCCTTGTCTCCGCCCCCTACACACCTCTGAGCACCGTTCCTCGTCTCCGCCCCCTACCCACCTCTGCGCACTGTTCCTTGTCTCCTCCTCCTACCCACCTATGAGCACCTTTCCTCGATTCCACTTCTTACCCATTCTCCTTTTCCAAGTCACTCCTTGTCTCTGCCCCCTACCCACCTCTGAGCACCGTTCCTTGTCTCCGCCCCCTACACACCTCTGAGCACCGTTCCTTGTCTCCACCCCCTACCCACCTCTGAGCACCGTTCCTTGTCTCCGCCCCCTACACACCTCTGAGCACCGTTCCTTGTCTCCGCCCCCTACCCACCTCTGAGCACCGTTCCTTGTCTCCTCCCCCTACCCACCTCTGAGCACCTTTCCCCGATTTCACTCCTTACCCACCTCCCAGTACAGCCCCTTTTAGAGAACACAGAACCAAGTATCATTTTGTAGCGCTGGGTAATTTGTATAGAATTTGTTAATGATAACAAAGAAAAGCAATAAAATCGATCCCCTGCAGCCAGCAGTGATAGACCCCCCTCCAGAGGCCAGCAATAATATACCCTCCAGCAGTCAGGAACAATTAACCCCTTTCCTCAACAGTAGATCTCTCCCCGCAACATAAGACCCCCCCAGCAACATAAAACCCACCCCTAGCAACAATAGATCCCCCATCAGCAACAATAGACCCCCCCAGCAGCCAGCAATAATAGACCCTTCAGCAGTCAGCAACAATAGACCCTTTCCTCAACAGTAGATCCTCCCAGAAACATAAGACCTCTCCAGCAACATAAGACCCAACCCTAGCAACAATATATCTCCCACCAGCAACAATAGACCCCCCAGCAGCCAACAATAATAGACCCTTCAGCAGTCAGCAACAATAGACCCTTTCCTCAACAGTAGATCCTCCCAGAAACATAAGACCTCCCCAGCAACATAAGACCCACCCCTCACAACCATAGATCCCGCACCAGCAACAATAGAGCCCCCCAGCAGCCAGCAATAATAGACCCTCCAGCAGTAAGCAACAATATACCCCTTCCTCAACAGTAGATCCCTCCCAGGAACACAAGATCCCCCCCAGCAACATAAGACCCACCCCTAGCAACATAAGATCCCCCACCAGCAACAATACACCTCCCCAGTAAAAATGGGCTTCCCACAAAAATAGATCCCCTCCATCAACAACAGAGCTCCCTGCATCCAGCAATAATAGACCCTCCAGCACACCCCAGCTCCCCTTGTCATTACATACCTTTAATGCTGGAGGTGCCAGAACTGCGTTCCCCCTCATTCCCTGCTGAAAAAAATCTCTGCTTTTTTGTGATTTCATTGTGACGTGCATTGACTTCTGTTAAGGCACAGGTCACACCGCGGCAATTTAAAATCGCATGATTTGTGTGCGATTTCAGAGCCATTTCTGAAGACTTTATTGAGACTTGTGAAGATTTTCATTGATTTCTTGCAATTTGCATTGTGATTTCTATTTTATATATATAAATGATACATTCTATGTATGTGAAATCGCAATAAACTGCAGAAAAAGTAATGCAAGAACTACTTTAGAAATCGGGCTGCAGCAAATTGCACGTGTTAAGACACTGGCATTCACATCCATTGGATGCCATTTCAGGTGCGATTTCAATTGAAATTGCACCGATATGACTAAATGAAGTCGCAAGCCCCAGTGGAAACAGAGGTTCAAATCGCATGGTGTGAACCGTAGAAAAAAAATAAATCCATGCAAGGACAAACTAGGTATTGGGAGTTGGTATCGGTCGAGTGTCAGTACTCATACTCGGTCTTAAAAAACTGGTATCGGCGCATGCCTATTCAATAGTCACTGCCTTTAGCTGGCTAACACTGCCGTTTGCCCCTCCAAGTAGTCCACAAAGACATGGTTTGACCAGTTTGGGGTGGAGGAACTCGAGTGTCCTCCACAGAGCCCTGACCTCAACCCTACTGAACACCTTTGGGCGGAATTGGAACACAAATGGTGAGCCAGGTCTTCTCATCCAACATCAGTACCTGACCTCACAATGGACACAAATTCCCACAGACACCCTCCAAAATCTTGTGGAAAGTCCTCCCAGAAGAGTGGAGGATGTTATAGCTGCAAGGGTAGGGTAACAACATAGTAATGGCCATAGGGAAGGGGAGGGGGGCAACTCTATATTAATGGCCATGGGAGAAGGGGCAACTCTATTTTAATGTCTGTGGTTCAGAAAAGGATGTACAACTCAACCTTGAGGTAACAGTTTTGTGAAGACCCTTTTCTGGTCCACCATGACTGTGTCCCTGTGTACAAAGCCGGCTCCACAAAGACATGGTTTGACCAGTTTACTGTGGAGAAACTCGAGTGTCCTCCACAGAGCCCTGACCTCAACCCTACTGAACACCTTTGGGAGGAATCGGAACACAAATGGTGAGCCAGGTCTTCTCATCCAACATCAGTACCTGACCTCACAAATGGACACAAATTCCCACAGACACCCTCCAAAATCTTGTGGAATGTCCTCCCAGAAGAGTGGAGGATGTTATAGCTGCAAAGGTGGGGTAACAACATAGTAATGGCCATAGGGAAGGGGAGGGGGGACAACTCCATTTTAATGTCTGTGGTTCAGGAAAGGCTGTATAACAACTCAACCTTGAGGTAACAGTTTTGTGAAGACCCTTTTCTTGTCCACCATGATGATGCCCCTGTGTACAAAGCTGGTTCCACAAAGAGATGGTTTGACTAGTTTAGTGTGGAGGAACTCGAGTGTCCTCCACAGAGCCCTGACCTCAAGCCTACTGAACACCTTTGGGAGGAATTGGAACACAAATGGTGAGCCAGGTCTTCTCATCCAACATCAGTACCTGACCTCACAAATGGACACAAATTCCCAAAGACACCCTCCAAAATCTTGTGGAAAGTCCTCCCAGAAGAGTGGAGAATGTTATAGCTGCAAGGGTGTGGTAACAACATAGTATTGGCCATAGGGAAGGGGAGGGGGCAACTCTATATTAATGACCATGGGAGAAGGGGCAACTCTATTTTAATGTCTGTGGTTCGGAAAAGGATGTACAACTCAACCTTGAGGTAACAGTTTTGTGAAGACCCTTTTCTGGTCCACCATGACTGTGCCCCTGTGTACAAAGCCGGCTCCACAAAGACATGGTTTGACCGGTTTACTGTGGAGAAACTCGAGTGTCCTCCACAGAGCCCTGACCTCAACCCTACTGAACACCTTTGGGAGGAATCGGAACACAAATGGTGAGCCAGGTCTTCTCATCCAACATCAGTACCTGACCTCACAAATGGACACAAATTCCCACAGACACCCTCCAAAATCTTGTGGAATGTCCTCCCAGAAGAGTGGAGGATGTTATAGCTGCAAAGGTGGGGTAACAACATAGTAATGGCCATAGGGAAGGGGAGGGAGGGACAACTCCATTTTAATGCCTGTGGTTCGGAAAAGGCTGTACAACAACTCAACCTTGAGGTAACAGTTTTGTGAAGACCCTTTTCTGGTCCACCATGATGATGCCCCTGTGTACAAAGCCGGTTCCACAAAGAGATGGTTTGACTAGTTTAGTGTGGAGGAACTCGAGTGCCCTCCACATAGCCCTGACCTCAACCCTACTGAACACCTTTGGGAGGAATTGGAACACAAATGGTGAGCCAGGTCTTCTCATCCAACATCAGTACCTGACCTGTCAAATGAACACAAATTCCCACAGACACCCTCCAAAATGTGGAAAGTCCTCCCAGAAGAGTGGAGGATGTTATAGCTGCAAAGGTGGGGTAACAACATAGTATTGGCCATAGGGAAGGGGAGGGGGCAACTCTATATTAATGGCCATGGGAGAAGGGGCAACTCTATTTCAATGTCTGTGGTTCAGAAAAGGATGTACAACTCAACCTTGAGGTAACAGTTTTGTGAAGACCCTTTTCTGGTCCACCATGACTGTGCCCCTGTGTACAAAGCCGGCTCCACAAAGACATGGTTTGACCAGTCTGGTGTGGAGGAACTCGAGTGTCCTGACCTCAACCCTACTGAACACCTTTGGGCGGAATTGGAACACAAATGGTGAGCCAGGTCTTCTCATCCAACATCAGTACCTGACCTCACAAATGGACACAAATTCCCACAGACACCCTCCAAAATCTTGTGGAATGTCCTCCCAGAAGAGTGGAGGATGTTATAGCTGCAAAGGTGGGGTAACAACATAGTAAGGCCATAGGGAAGGGGAGGGGGGACAACTCCATTTTAATGTCTGTGGTTCAGGAAAGGCTGTATAACAACTCAACCTTGAGGTAACAGTTTTGTGAAGACCCTTTTCTTGTCCACCATGATGATGCCCCTGTGTACAAAGCTGGTTCCACAAAGAGATGGTTTGACTAGTTTAGTGTGGAGGAACTCGAGTGTCCTCCACAGAGCCCTGACCTCAAGCCTACTGAACACCTTTGGGAGGAATTGGAACACAAATGGTGAGCCAGGTCTTCTCATCCAACATCAGTACCTGACCTCTCAAACGGACACAAATTCCCACAGACTCCCTCCAAAATGTGGAAAGTCCTCCCAGAAGAGTGGAGAATGTTATAGCTGCAAAGGTGGGGTAACAACATAGTAATGGCCATAGGGAAGGGGAGGGGGGCAACTCTATATTAATGGCCATGGGAGAAGGGGCAACTCTATTTTAATGTCTGTGGTTTGGAAAAGGATGTACAACTCAACCTTGAGGTAACAGTTTTGTGAAGACCCTTTTCTGGTCCACCATGACTGTGCCCCTGTGTAGAAAGCCAGCTCTACAAAGGCATGGTTTGACCAGTTTGGTGTGGAGGAACTCGAGTGTTCTGACCTCAACCCTACTGAACACCTTTAGGAGGAATTGGAACACAAATGGTGAGCCAGATCTTCTCATCCAACATCAGTACCTGACCTCACAAATGGACACAAATTCCCACAGACACCCTCCAAAATCTTGTGTAAAGTCCTCCCAGAACCGTTAAAAATAAATCCATGCATGGGCAAAATAGGTACCGGTATTGGTATCAGTCGAATACTTGGTCTTAAAAAAACTGGTATGGGAACATCCCTAATCACTAGTCACTACCTCTAGCTGGCCAAAACTGACGTCTGCCCTCCAAATAGTCCACAAACATCTCATCCTGTCACCTCCTCTCGACTTTTTATGGCCGAATTTACAGACATCTGACTATTTTTTTTTTTTTAGAGCCCGGTGTATGTTTATTTACTGGAACCACATTTCAGTTCTCATGTCAAGACCAGATTGTTCGTATTAGATCACAAGTTGGAGGGAAGGAAGAGAAGCCGGAGCATTCTGGGACCATCTGAGTGTTTGTGATGCCGGAGGTGTTGGTGTGCAAATCAAAGACGGGAAATCCAGACAGTAGAACTGGGAACTGGCCAATGAGATCACACATTGTACATCTGTTATTAGAGCCGCGTCCTGAATGAATAATCTTCCTATATTTGCCTGTCCTTGTATCTATCTAACGTTACCCCGGGTTCACACCTAAGCAGGGGCGGACTGACCATTTGGAAACTCGGGCACTGCCCGAGGGCCCAGGGTTAGTAGGGGGCCCCATGAGATGCCCCTGGTACCTTTTTCATAGGCTTTTTTGAGTTTGGGCAAGGACACAGGGGCCCCATGATCCCCTATTGCCCAGGGGCCCCATGAGTTGTCAGTCCGCCCCTGCATCTAAGCGTTTTTTGCAGCATTTTGCAGAGGCGCAGTACAGTGCATTTCACTTGATTTCCTACGGGACAGGTTCTCATCTCCGTGTTTTCACCCGCTGCGTTTTTTGAAAAGGGTCAGGGACTTTTTTAATGCAAAAAGTTGTGTTTTTTGTTCTATAGACTTCAATGGAAACGCTGCTGAAAAGCATGTATTGCATTTTTGCTGCGTTTTTGCTGCGGTTTGCATTTTAAATCTGCCTAGCAACAAGAAAAATGTTAATGAAATGAAAAAAAAACGCGCAAAACACATCAAAAACGCAATGCAGAGACGGCTCAAAGGTGTGAACCTATCTTAACAAAAAAGATTCTGCTGTTAATTTGAACTCCTTCATTGTAGATGATGACCTATAGCCAGGGCTTTGTTTTTTCAGCAGGACGATGGAGAGAACACAGGCATCCGAACTTACGAATTACAATAGTAACTAATTTAAACGGATCTAAAATAACAAAACGAAATTTCATCCAGAATTCTAATCCAAAACAAGAATAGAATAAATTAGAATAGAAAATAAAAGAATAGAACAGAAATGAAAAAAATAAAATATAGTTGTCTTCCAAAATTTGAATTTTGGAAAGAATAGAATAAAACAGAAAAAAAATTGAAAAAAAATGCGTAAAACAGAACAGAATAGTATAGAAAATAAAAGCACAGAATAAAGTAGTGGGGTGCAGGAACTTGACTGTCCTGCACAGAGTCCTGACCTCAACCCCATAGAACACCTTTGGGATGAATTAGAGTGGAGACTGCGAGCCAGGCCTCCTCCCCCGACATCAGTGCCTGACCTGACAAATGTGCTTCTGGAAGAATGGTCCAACCTTCCCATAGACACCCTCCTAAACCTTGTGGACGGCCTTCCCAGAAGAGTTGAAGCTGTTATAGCTGCAAAGGGCGGGGCCAACTCAATATTGAACCCTACGGACTAAGACTGGGGGGGGGCATTAAAGGTCATGTGTGTGGAAAGGGCGGGGCCAACTCAATATTGAACCCTACGGACTAAGACTGGGGGGCCATTAAAGGTCATGTGTGTGGAAAGGGCGGGGCCAACTCAATATTGAAACCTACAGACTAAGACTGGGGGCCATTAAAGGTCATGTGTGTGGAAAGGCAGGAGACCCAATATCGAACCCTACGGACTAAGACTGGGGGAGCCATTAAAGGTCATGTGTGTGGAAAGGCAGGAGACCCAATATTGAACCCTACGGACTAAGACTGGGGGGCCACTAAAGGTCATGTGTGTGGAAAGGCAGGAGACCCAATATCGAACCCTACGGACTAAGACTGGGGGGGCCATTAAAGGTCATGTGCGTGGAAAGGCAGGAGACCCAATATTGAACCCTACGGACTAAGACTGGGGGGGCCATTAAAGGTCATGTGCATGGAAAGGGCGGGGCCAACTCAATATTGAACCATACGGACTAAGACTGGGGGGCCATTAAAGGTCATGTGTGTGGAAAGGGCAGGGCCAACTCAATATTGAACCCTACGGACTAAGACTGGGGGGCCATTAAAGGTCATGTGCGTGGAAAGGGCGGGACCAACTCAATATTGAACCCTACGGACTAGGACTGGGAGGCCATTAAAGGACATGTGCGTGGAAAGGGCGGGGCCAACTCAATATTGAACCCTACAGACTAAGACTGGGGGGCCATTAAAGGTCATGTGCGTGGAAAGGGCGGGGCCAACTCAATATTGAACCCTACGGACTACGACTGGGGGGTCATTAAAGGTCATGTGCGTGGAAAGGGCGGGGCCAACTCAATATTGAACCCTACGGACTACGACTGGGGGGCCATTAAAGGTCATGTGCATGGAAAGGGCGGGGCCAACTCAATATTGAACCCTACGGACTACGACTGGGGGGTCATTAAAGGTCATGTGCGTGGAAAGGGCGGGGCCAACTCAATATTGAACCCTACGGACTACGACTGGGGGGCCATTAAAGGTCATGTGTGTGGAAGGGCAGGGCCAACTCAATATTGAACCCTACGGACCAAGACTGGGGGGCCATTAAAGGTCATGTGCGTGGAAAGAGCGGGGCCAACTCAATATTGAACCCTACGGACTACGACTGGGGGGCCATTAAAGGTCATGTGTGTGGAAGGGCGGGGCCAACTCAATATTGAACCCTACGGACCAAGACTGGGGGGCCATTAAAGGTCATGTGTGTGGAAAGGGCGTCACTTTAAAATGATTGCCACACTGAACTTTAAAATGGAGAGATGGAACTTTTTCGATTTGGACCGGCGTGTACGCCTTTCCCCATCTTCCAGCGGGTTCAATTACATTTTATACATCTTGCATCACATTTTTTTTTGAGGAACGTGAATATTTTCCTAGCCTGTCAATTAGCACAGATTGGGAATCGAATCCGCCTACTTAGTTTTCTGTTCGGCAGCAAAACCTCCGCCTCGTGCGTGCCGTAGAAGACGCTTTTGAAACCCTAAACACTGTTTGCTGAATTGTATCATGTTCTGCGTGTTTGAATTTCCTCGAGGTGCTAAGCTGAAAAGATACGAGGAGATTTTATTTTGCTAACGGAGGTCTCCTAATTACGATATAATTAGGTCCAGCTCCAACAGCCGCTGGGGTTTTTTTTTTTTTTTTCCCCCCCCACCCTTTCTTTCGAAATTTTAACCAGCCTCGTAGCTTTTCCAATTCTGCTTAGCTCGGAGAAAGTGGATTCCTTCTGCTGGAAAGTCGAAAAAGTCTTGTTTTTCTATGGTTACTGCTGAGGAGTCGGTTTTCGGAACATCTGGGCGATTGTGCGGTGTTATGATTACCTGCGTAGGCATGCTGTGATTAAGAGAACATTGGGAGAAAATTTGGTGCACCCAAAGCACACCGGCTAAGCACAACACATGACATCGAACTCCTAAGACACCAGACTGGATGGGTTTGGTTCATGGAGATGGTGTGACAATTTGATCGAGGCCTGCTTCCTGTGCCCTTCCCTCACCTTCTGCTCTGACCCAGTCTAATCCTTTGGTCTCCTAACCTGGGCTTTCTGAATGTCTAGACAGCTCTGTTGCGAGATTCGTCCTGATTTAACTTTTGTGCTCCTTTTTTTTTTCCATCTTGTATATTTGACGGTTGACTGAATACAATCCTGGGTCAAATTAAAATGCCCAAGGACCTTCGGGAGAGCTTGGACTTGCTTAAATGAAACAGAGGCCCCCGGAACCCAGAATTGGACAGGGTGCGAGATGATGTCGACGTTCAGCTTGGCCGAACGTTTTGGGTGGTGATCATTCTGCGCTGTTGGAAATCCATCATTTTTTTATTACTTTTAAATATTCACAAAGGTTGCTAAATATGTTCCTCAATCAAATTAGGCGTGTATCGAAACTAAACTTTGGTTTTCTTTTATCCGCTTACAGATAAAGGCCCGCCCCTGAGGTTCGAGTAACTGTACTTAGGGGTGGGGCCTTGCAGCATGCAGATTTCTGTTAACGCCTAAAAACGTTTGGGTGGTGATCATTCTGCGCTGTTGGAAATCCATCATTTTTTTTACTTTTAAATATTCACAAAGGTTGCTAAATATGTTTTTTAATTAAATTAGGCGTGTATCGACCCTAAACTTTGTTTTTCTTTTATCCTCTTACAGGTTAAGGCCCGCCCCCGAGGTTCGAGTAACTGAACTCAGGGGTAGGGCCGTTCAGCATGCAGATGTCTGTTAACGCCTAAAAACATTTGGGTGGTGATCAGGGGCGGACTGACAACTCATGGGGCCCCCGGGCAATAGGGGATCATGGGGCCCCTGTGTCCTTGCCCAAACTCAAAAAAGCCTATGAAAAAGGTACCAGGGGCATCTTATGGGGGCCCCTACTGACCCCGGGCCCTCGGGCAGTGCCCCAGTTTCCAAATGGTCAGTCCGCCCCTGATGGTGATCATTCTGCGCTGTTGGAAAGCCATCTTTTTGTTTTTTACTTTTAAATATTCACAAAGGTTGCTAAATACGTTTTTTATTAAATTAGGCGTGTATCGACCCTAAACTTTGTTTTACTTTTATCCTCTTACAGGTAAAGGCCCGCCCCTGAGGTTCGGGTAATTGTATTTAGGGGTGGGGCCTTTCAGCATATATTATTTTACATATATTTGTAAATGTATTCCAAAAATGTAGGTTAAATGTATTTTTAAAGATATTTCTCATATATTCTGTAATATATAATAAAAAGCATTTCAACATACAGTATATATATATATATATATATATATATATACATATATATATATACACATATATACATATATATATATACACATATATACATACTGTGATCATTCTGCACTGTTGGAAATCCATGATTTTTTTTACTTTTAAATATTCACAAAGGTTGCTAAATACGTTCTTTAATTAAATTAGGCGTGTATCGACCCTAAACTTTGTTTTTCTTTTATCTTCTTACAGGTAAAGGCCCACCCCTGAGGTTCGGGTAACTGTACTCAGGGGTGGGGCCTTTTAGCATGCAGATTTCTGTTAATACCTAAAAATACCATGAAAACAGAGGGACTCATAAAAACAGGTAACAATGTGCGGCTGATTCACCAGACAAACTGCTGGTGGATACTGAATATAAAATTTCCTGACTAGGCAGAATCCCACATGGAAGAAAAATATATTTGAAATGCTACAATTTTGTCCGTATTCAATATAGGGTCAGCTAACATGCATAAAAAAAACTACTGTGAAATGTGGATACAGGGAATTGCAATATTTGTGAGCTCCCCTCCAAATGAACTGATCCTCCATCATACAAAGACATTGTTGACATCTGTGCTCTTCCACCCTTGTGGTAACAGTTTGGTGAAGACCCTTTTCTGTTCCCCCATGACTGTCCCCTGTGTACAAAGCCAGCTCCATAAAGACATGGTTTGACCAGGCTGGTGTGAAGGAACTCGAGTGTCCTGCACAGAGCCCTGACCTCAACCCTACTGAACACCTTTGGGATGAATTGCAATGCTGATTGCACACCAGGTCTTCTTCATACAAAGCCAGCTCCATAAAGACATGGTTTGGACAGGTTGGTGTGAAGGAACTCAAGTGTCCTCCACAGAGCCCTGCCCTCAACCCTACTGAACACCTTTGGGATGATGTGGAATGCTGATTGCACGCCAGGTCTTCTTCATACAAAGCCAGCTCCATAAAGATATGGCTTAGCCAGGTTGGTGTGAAGGAACTCTAGTGTCCTGCATGGAGCCCTGACGTCTACCCTACTGAACACCTTTGGGATGATGTGGAATGCTGATTGTGAGCCAAGTCTTCTCCTCCAACATCAGTACCTGACCTCACAATTCATCCCAGAAGGGTTCAGTAGGGTTGAGGTCAGGGATCTGTGCAGGACACTCAAGTTCCTTCATACCAAACTGGTAAAGCTTCGGCCCAAATTCATCAAGAAGCCCCTGCCTAAGCCCATAGTTGGTCGATGGCTCATGTACACCTTACGGGGTCTTGAAGTTTTTGGGTGGAGTGAAAAATGTTTTAAGATGTCACATATTTTCACATAAGTATTGATTTCTGTTTGTGAAATTTGAATCATTTTGTACCTTTTTAATGAATATTGTGGTGCCTATGAAGTCCATGTGTTCAGTTTTCTATGTATTGTCATCCTTAAGGATGTGGCACCTTATATAGGTTTTTTGCCCCACAGTTGCCACCCTGTGCTGGAGCATTCAACAAGCTCACATATAGTCATGGGCAAAAATCTTGTCTCCCCCCCCATGCATTTCTGTCAGATAACGCCACACATCATCCAGAAAATTGTTCTAGTTACAAATGTTTCTCGTGCTTATTTCATTGGTTTGTATCGGTGACACAAAAAAGTGGAGAAACAAAAAGCCAAATCTGACTCATTCCACATAAAACCCCAAAAACGGACTGGACAAAATTATTGGCACCCTCCATGTAATATTTGGTAGCACACCCCTTGGAAAAAATAACTGAAATCAATGGCTTCCTGGAACCATCAATGAGTTTCCTCCACCTCTCTGCTGGAATTTTGGATCGCTCTTCTTCCTCCAACTGCTCCGGGTCTCTCAGATTGGAAGGTTCCTTTTCCCAACTGATGTTCTGAGATCTCTCCACAGGAGCTCTATGGGATGGAGATCTGGACTCATTGCTGGCCAGTTCAGTCCTCTCCAGCACTTTGTCTGGAACCATTTCTGGGGGCTTAGTGACGTGTGCTTTGGGTCATTGTCCCGCTGGAAGACCCATGACCTCTGACACTGGAGACCCAACTGTCTTACAACGGGCCCTACATTGCACCCCAGAATTCTTTGGTAGTCTTCAGATTTCATAATGCCATGCACACGGCCAAGACATCCAGTGCCTGAAGCAGCAAAGCACCCCAAACCATCAGTGACCCTCCACCATGTGTGACTGGAGGGACTGTGACCCCCCACCATGTGTGACTGGAAGGACTGGATTCTTTTCTGTAAAGGCTTCATTGCTTTTTGTGAAAACAGTAGAATGATGGGCTTTACCAAAAAGCTGCAATTTTGTTCCGTCTGTCCCCAGCACATTGTGCCAGAAGGATTTTGGATTCCTCAGGTAAGTTTTGGCAAACTGCAATCTGGTTTCCAATATGTTTCTGTGTCAGCAGTGGGGTCCTCCTGGGTCTCCTACCATATTTCTGTGTCAGCAGTGGGGTCCTCCTGGGTCTCCTACCATATTTCTGTGTCAGCAGTGGGGTCCTCCTGGGTCTCCTCCCATATTTCTGTGTCAGCAGTGGGGTCCTCCTGGGTCTCCTCCCATATTTCTGTGTCAGCAGTAGGGTCCTCCCACCATATTTTTGTGTCAGCAGTGGGGTCCTCCTACCATATTTCTATGTCAGCAGTGGGGTCCTCCTCCCATATTTCTGTGTCAGGGGTGGGGTCCTCCTACCATATTTCTATGTCAGCAGTGGGGTCCTCCTGGGTCTCCCACCATATTTCTGTGTCAGCGGTGGGGTCCTCCTGGGTCTCCCACCATATTTCTGTGTCAGTGGTGGGGTCCTCCTGGGTTTCCTCCCATATTTCTGTGTCAGAGGTGGGGTCCTCCTACCATGTTTCTATGTCAGCAGTGGGGTCCTCCTGGGTCTCCTACCATATTTCTGTGTCAGTGGTGGGGTCCTCCTGGGTCTCCTACCATATTTCTATGTCAGCAGTGGGGTCCTCCTGGGTCTCCTACCATATTTCTGTGTCAGCAGTGGGGTCCTCCTGGGTCTCCTACCATATTTCTGTGTCAGCAGTGGGGTCCTCCTGGGTCTCCTCCCATAGCATCCCTTTTCATTCAGATGGTGACGTATAGTGGGAGTGGACACAGTTGTACCCTGTGCCTGAAGGTCAGCTTGGATTTGTCTGGAAGTTGATGGAGGTTCTTTAGCCACCATTCCAACAATCCTTCATTGCAATCTTTGATCAGTTTTTCTCTTTCGTCCTCATCCAGGGAGATTAGCTACAGTGCCATGGGCTGGAAACCTCTTGACAATGCTGCGCACAGTGGACACAGGAACATTAGGATCTCAGAATATGGACTTGTCACCTTGAGATTGTCCGTGCTTTTCCACCATTTCTGTTCTCCAATCCTCAGACCATTCTTTGTGGCTCCCTCTCTCCTCCATGCTCCATGTGGCACACAGAGACACCCAACAGAAAGGTGGAGGCCATTTGTCACCATTGTCCCCGGTTGTCGGTGTGATTCCTCTGTTGTCATCACCTGGTCATGGATACAGCCCATATGGAAGAAAAACATATTTGAACTATACGAGGCCTAAACGTGTAGCCGGTCTCCAGACGTTCCTCGCTATTTTTGCTATTTTTGTCCATTGAACATTTTCCTGCAAAAGCGATCATTAACGATGTAAAATAACTCAAGCGGCGGCTCTGTGATTTGGCTCCAACGAGAAGTCCATTTTTAGCCCTTTGCACCGAATCCCATGACTGCTGCTGGGGGGGGGGAAGGTGAGCGAAACGCTGGAATCGCCAGGAAAACCCTCTCCTGTCACACGGGAGAAAAATGAAAACATTCGCTGATTTGAGTCATTCTGCCTCGAAATTGCGCCCACCTTCCAGCCCACTCTAAGACAAACATCGGCACAGCTGGTGAGCCCCCAGGACTGAGGAGGGAGCGCACATCTGCTGCTCCCTCCGCCATGCAGCTGTGTACGGACCCCGGCAGCTGGCAGGGACTCCGCACTGTTTTCCTCTGCCCTGCGACTGCTTGCGGTGAGGGAGAGAAAACAGAGCGACTCATAAAAATTGATGTATCTTGTTAGGTAACAATGTGTGGCTGGCTCACCAGACAAACCGCCGATGGATACCGAATACAAAATCCCTGACTAGGCAGAATCCCACATGGAAGGAAAAGAGATTTCAAATGGATTTCAAAAATATTCTTCCCAAATATATTGCCATATATTTGAAATGCTACAATTCTGGCCGTATTCAATATATATCAAAATGTATTTCAATATATATATATATATATATATATATTTTTTTTTTTATTTTTTTAATTTATTAAAACAAATAAATAAATTATATACAGTGGGGATCGAAAGTTTGGGCACCCCAGCTAAAAATGTGTATTAATGTGCATAAAGAAGCCAAGGAAAGATGGAAAAATCTCCAAAAGGCATCAAATTACAGATTAGACATTCTTATAATATGTCAACAAAAGTTAGATTTTATTTCCATCATTTACACTTTCAAAATAACAGAAAACAAAAAAATGGCGTCTGCAAAAGTTTGGGCCCCCTGCAGAGTTAATATCTTGTACTGCCCCCTTTGGCAAGTATCACAGCTTGTAAACGCTTTTTGTAGCCAGCCAAGAGTCTTTCAATTCTTCTTTGAGGTATCTTTGCCCATTCTTCCTTACAAAAGTCTTCCAGTTCTTTGAGATTTCTGGGCTGTCTGTCACGCACGGCTCTTTTAAGGTCTATCCATAGATTTTCAATGATGTTGAGGTCAGGAGATTGTGAAGGCCATGGCAAAACCTTCAGTTTACGCCTCTTGATGTAATCCCCCGTGGATTTCAAGGTGTGTTTAGGATCATTATCCATTTGTAGAAGCCATCCTCTCTTTAACTTCAGCTTTTTCACAGATGGCATCAAGTTACCATCCAAAATTTGCTGAAATTTTACTGAATCCATTTTTCCTTCTACTCGTGAGATGTTCCCTGTGCCACTGGCTGCAACACAACCCCAAAGCATGATTGATCCAACCCCATGCTTCACAGTTG
Organism: Staurois parvus; assembly: GCF_062004578.1. Lineage (NCBI taxonomy): Eukaryota > Metazoa > Chordata > Amphibia > Anura > Ranidae > Staurois > Staurois parvus. The sequence goes on from NW_028319451.1 coordinate 597,483, forward strand.
GACAGAGGTTCTTTTCATTCAATTCTGTGCCCCTTCTTCTCCAAACGTACCTTTGCTCATTCCGGCCAAAAAGTTCAATTTTAACCTCATCGGTCCACAGAACTTGTTTCCAAAATGCATCAGGCTTGTCTATATGTTCATTTGCAAAGTTCAAATGATGATTTTTGTGGTGAGGACGTAGAAGAGGTTTTCTTCTGATGACTCTTCCATGAAGACCATATTTGTACAAGTATCTCTTTATAGTGGAATAGTGACCACAACTCCAGTGTCTGCCAGATCTTTCTGGAGGGATCGTGCAGTCAAACGTGGGTTTTGAATTGTTTTTCTCACAATCCTGCGAGCTGTTCTGTCTGATATTTTTCTTGGTCTTCCAGATCTTGCTTTAACTTCCACTGTTCCTGATGACTGCCATTTCTTAATTACATTCCGAACAGAGGATATTGACATCTGAAAACGCTTTGCTATCTTCTTATAGCCTTCTCCAGCTTTGTGAGCGTCAACTATTTTCAGTTTCAGTTTTCTAGACAACTGCTTAGAAGAACCCATGGTGCTGATTGTTGGGGCAAGGTCAGATGAGTCTGGGCATTTAAAACCTTTGAGATTGACATCACCTGGTCTTCCCAGACGATGATTGAGAACAATCCATGACACTGGCAGGTCTCAGCTTGGCAAAGGGGGCAGTGCATGCTATAAATTCTGCAGGGGGCCCAAACTTTTGCAGACGCCATTTTTTTGTTTTCTGTTATTTTGAAAGTGTAAATGATGGAAATAAAATCTTAGTTTTGTTGACATATTATAAGAATGTCTAATCTGTAATTTGATGCCTTTTGGAGATTTTTCCATCTTTCCTTGGCTTCTTTATGCACATTAATACACATTTTTAGTTGGGGTGCCCAAACTTTCCATCCCCACTGTATATACACACACATACACACACATATATATATATATATATATACACTGCATGTTGAAATGTGTTTTATATATATATATATATATTTTTATTTTTTTTACATATATTTGTAAATGCATTGCAAAAAATGGAGATTTGTATCTTTAACCCCTCGCCTATCAGGCACTTCTACCCCCTTCCTGCCCAGGCCAGTTTTCAGCTTTCAGCGATGTCGCATTTTGAATGACAATTATGCGGTCATGTGACACCATATGAAATTTTTAACATTTTTTTTAGGTGAAAGTGAAGGGGGTGAAAGTGTCTGGACTGGAAGGGGGGGAAAGTGTCAGGACTGGAAGGGGGGGAAAGTGTCAGGACTGGAAGGGGGGGAAAGTGTCCAGACTGGAAGGGGGGGAAAGTGTCCGGACTGGAAGGGGGGGAAAGTGTCCGGACTGGAAGGGGGGGAAAGTGTCCGGACTGGAAGGGGGTGAAAGTGTCCGGACTGGAAGGGGGTGAAAGTGTCCAGACTGGAAGTGGTTAAACGCTGATACAATTCCATCGACCTGATTTTATGTTCGGCTGTTTCATTTTTCACGATCCGGTGAAATGGGTCAAGTGCGTCCCAAACTGACCAAACGGCGATATTTATTGTATCGCCTTCTGTTTTTTTTTTGGTCAACTTTTTTTCCACTTACCATCCCCCAATCTGCCGTCTTCGGGTCAACAAACAGCCTCCTGATTGACAAGGGGAGAGGTTTGCGTTCGGCCGGCTTTGTGTCGATCGAATGACGTCTTCTCCCTTGTAACTTTGTAGAAGGAGGAGGAAGCATTTCCCCAGTCTCTCCTCCCCAGCGATCAGACTGTACATTGTAACATTGTAGAAGGAGGCGTTTCCTCAGTCTCCCCTCCCCCTGTGATCAGACTGTACATAGTAACTTTGTAGAAGGAGGAGGAGTCATTTCCTCAGTCTCCCCTCCCCCAGTGATCAGACTGCACAGCAGTGTGTTTTTGGTGCATTTTTTAGGCCCATCTTCCATGGGGCAGCACAGTGGCTGAGTGGTTAGAACTTCCACCTGGCAGTACTCGGGTTGTTGGTTCAAATCCCAACCACAGCACCACCTGCCTGGAGTTTGCATGTAATCCCTGTGCCAGCGTGGGCCTCCTCCGGGCACCCCAGCTTCCCCCTACACTTCAAAGACATGCTGGTAGGTGAATTGTCTCCTGTATATACTGTCCCTAGTATGTGTATGTATGAATGTCAGTTAGGGACCTTAGATTGTACACTCCTCGGGGGCGGGGACTGATGGGAATGTACAATATATAAGTACCTGAAATAATAATTACAACCAATGAGAGCGCACCTTTCATCATCGCCAAGGGAAACGCACATTCCATGACGTTCACACATTCTGCAGAAACGCACAGCAGTCCATTTACCATGACTTCCTATGGGACGCGCTCACATCTGCGTTTTCACTCCGCTGCGATTTTTGGAAAGGGACGGGGATTTATTTGCATTTTTGGTTCTATAGACTTCAATGGAGACGCAGCTGAAAATCATGTAGTGTGTTTGATGCATTTTTGATGCAATTTTGCGGTTTAATCTGCCCAGCAACAAGATGGAAAGAACCCCGCAAAACGCATGAAAAACGCAGAGCGGATCGCAAAAAGCACCGCAGGAAGGGATGAAACGCACACTGCATAGGTGTGACCCGCGCTTTATATTCAATAGAGACATAAAATCCGCGTCCATGAGGGCCGCTCACTATAGGAACAGAGCACATGCGTCCTGGATGTGTTTTTGCGTGCGCATGTTGGACGTGTTCCGGTGCGTTTTTCATGCATTCCAATTAATTTTTTCCCATCTTTTCTTTCTTCATTTTAAATAGGGACATGTGCATTCCAGTGCATTTTTGTTATTATTATTGTTTTTCTTATTCTTATTATTATTTATAATAATAATAATAATGATGAAATAACAGTAAGAGTAATAATAAGAATAACAATAATAATAATAATGAAATAACAATATTAATGCTACAGTATTATTATCATCATCATTATTATTATTGTTATTTTGATATTATTAATGTTATTTCTTTATTATTATTAGTATTATTATTGTTATTTCATTATTTCATTATTTTTATTATTATTGTTAATTATTATTATTATTATTTCATTATTATTGTTATTTCATTATTATTAATAATAATAATAATAATGAAATAACAATAATAATGAAATAACAATAATAATACTAATAATAATAAAGAAATAACAATAATAAGAATAATACTAATGAAATAGCAATAATAATAATAGTAATAATAATTAAATAAGAATAATAATAATAATTATGAAATAACAATAATAATAATAACAATAATAATAATAATGATAACGATAATAATACTGTAGCATTATTATTGTTATTAATATTATTTCTTTATTATTATTAGTATTATTATTTTTATTATTATTGTTATTTAATTATTATTATTGTTATTTCATTATTATTGTTATTTCATTATTATTATTGTTATTCCTATTATTCTTAATTAATTATTATTACTATTATTATTATTGTTATTTCATTATTATTATTGTTATTCCTATTATTCTTAATTAATTATTATTACTATTATTATTATTATTGTTATTTCATTATTATTATTGTTATTTCATTAGTATTATTCTTATTATTGTTATTTCTTTATTATTAGTAGTATTATTATTGTTGTTATTTCATTATTATTATTATTAATAATTAAATAACAATAATAATGAAATAACAATAATAATAATTAAATAACAATAATAATAAAAATAATAATACTAATAATAATAAAGAAATAACAACAATAATAATAATAATAATAACAATAATGAAATAACAACAATAATAATACTACTAATAATAAAGAAATAACAATAATAAGAATAATACTAATAATAAAGAAATAACAATAATAATAATAGTAATAATAATTAATTAAGAATAATAGGAATAACAATAATAATAATGAAATAACAATAATAATAATTAAATAACAATAATAATAAAAATAATAATACTAATAATAATAAAGAAATAACAACAATAATAATAATAATAATAACAATAATAATGATAATAATAACAATGATGATAATAATTATACTGTAGCATTATTATTGTTATTTCATTAATATTACTATTATTAGTATTAGTATTATTTCATGATTATTATTATTATTATTATTATTATTGTGTATTTAGCGGTTTGCCTGGAGTTCAATCTCCAAAACAAATATCGAATGACCCGATTGTACCACAAAAACTTTTTTTTCTTTTTTTTAATTCTGCATGTGGAGTCGTGTGCCTCTCGGGGTGTACAGATCTGACCGATTATTACGATCTCTCATTTTATGAAGCTCGCTCAGACGCCGCGCACCAATTGAGGCAATTAGGTGAAATCGAATTTCTGGCCGCGTCAGGTTCGGCGTTCTCGCTAATTAGATGAACACTTGACACGGAGGTCAGCGGGGGTCCCGCCTGATTGGAGGGATTATACAGACGAGTGACACCGTTCCTGGAGACCAACGATGATTGAACATGGCGTTGCTTTACCATCCAATTGAAGGCCAGTTAATGCGACTTATATTGCGTCTCGTGGAAGAGAAACTCCTCTTTTCTTGAGAATAAGCCCCGCCCCCTCCTAGTGATCTCTGTACATTGCAGGGATTACAGCAAATGTTGTCACAGATTCCGACCTTCTGTCCTTCTGAAGAAACATCTGTTTGTTTCTCTGCATCCTGCGCAGAGCGACTGCGAGCGACTTTATCATGATCCATCAGCTGGGCTCTAATGAGGAAAGCGGCGGGGTCTGCATCCCATTAGATGCGATTTTCTTTTTGGGAGAATCTTGCCAAAAATGACATTTTGGTTGCAGGGGATGGCTAAAACCTGACTTGTACCTTAGTGCAGACTTCTGGGAAAGTCAGTGAGCCAATCACATGAGCAGGAAATTACATACCTGGGGGGTCTGTATACCAGAATGCCTTCAGATTATTGCATTTGGGGATGTTAAAATTTGATTGACACGTGTAAAAAAACAAAAAACAAAATAGGGCAGGCTGCATTTTTTCTGCACAGAATTGTACTGGAACGCGGTAAAATGTATCAAAAACACATTGGAAGACACCAAAACGCACCAACAAATGCACTGGCACATGTCTCTATTTAAATTGAAGAAAAGGAGAGAGAGAAAAAATGAACTGGAGTGCTTAAAAAACACACCAGAACGCGTCAAAAACGTGTCAAAAACACACTGAAACGCACCAAAAATGCACTGGAACATGTCAAAAACTGGAACATGTCAAAAACTAGAACGCACCAAAAATGTGTCCAAAACGTGTATACAAAAAAGAACTGGAACATGCCAAAAACATGTAAAAAACACGCATGCAAAAACACTGGAACGCACCAAAACCTTGCAAAATGCAAAAACACACTGGAACACACTAAAAGCGCACTGGAACGTGCCAAAATCATGTCAAAAACGCACATGCAAAAACATACTTGAATGCACCAAAATGCACTGGAACATGCCATAAATGTGTCAAAAACACGCATGCAAAAACACACTGGAACGCACAAAAAATGCACTGGCACATGTCTCAATTTAAATTGAAGAAAAAGAGAGAGGGAAAAAATGAACTGGAGTGCTTAAAAAACTCACCGGAACGCGTCATAAATGTGTCAAAAACACGCATGCAAAAACACACTGGAACGCACCAAAAACACACTAGAACATGTCAAAAAGTCACATGTAAAAACACACCAAGAACGTGTAAAAATGCAAAAATGCACTTGAATGCACCAAAAACGTGTCCAAAACATGCATACAAAAATGCACTGGAACGTGCCAAAAACATGTCAAAAACACGCATGCAAAAACACACTGGAACACACTAAACACGCACTGGAATGTGCCAACATCGTGTCAAAAACACGCATGCAATAACGCACTGGAACGCACCAAAAACACACTGGAACGTGCCAAAACGTCTCAAAAACACGCATGCAAAAATGCACTGGAACGTGCCAAAAATGTGCATGCAAAAACACACTGGAATGCATCAAAATGCACTGGAACATGCCATAAACGCAGGGGCGGACTGACCATTTGGAAACTCGCGCACTGCCCGAGGGCCCGGGGTCAGTAGGGGGCCCCATGAGATGCCCCTGGTACCTTTTTCATAGGCTGTTTTGAGTTTGGGCAAGGACACAGGGGCCCCATGATCCCCTATTGCCCGGGGGCCCCATGAGTTGTCAGTCCACGCCTGCATAAATGTGTCAAAAACGCATCCGGAATACATTCTATCATGTGAACTGGCTATTACTGGCGTGATTCGCCTTTGCAACACATTTCCATTTCCGTTTTCTATGCACTTTGTGGTGTGTTCCGAAAGAAACGCCAAGTGTGAACGGCGCCTAAGACTGGAATATTTTGTTTCCCCGACATATAAAGTTGATGTTCAGGAGAGAAGTGATACTTTGTATCTGAGGACGACGAAGATCTCCTGAACTTCCAGACACAAGAAATGTCCGGCGGCTCCACCATCCGCCTTCCCGCTTCTCCAAGGCCCTCCAGTTCCCCGCACAAGACGTCTCTCAGCGAGGTCGGCCAATCTGGTAAATCACCCCAATTACATCATAATGGGCGCGCAGCTGGTCCCAAAGTCGGTAATGACTGCACCTGGGGATAATGAGCCCAGATAAAGCCCGGCTATGTCAGCCAAACAACAGCCAACCTACCAGGAACATGACATAGACGGAGATGGACCCGGGAGGGAGGCGGTACCACCCCGACCCTTCATAACCACCATGAAAGCTGCACTGATGTTTCCTGTCATCGCATCCGAAATATCGCAGAGACGAGGCGGCGGTTTTCTCGTGTTTCCCTTTCAGACAATCCCTTTAAATGAAAGTGTACCTGTCACCGAAAACACACCGGAGCTGCCATGGCTGAAAATAAAGGTTCTTACCCTTGGCTCGGGTCTGGTGAATGGAGACTTCTGAAGTTTTGGATGAAATCCAAACCCATATCTGTCAATTGTTCTGTCTGCCGCAAAATCTTCACCCTCCTCCCCCAGGAATCGCCACCAATCGGGGGGGGGGGGGTGTAAAACATACGGCCACTCAATACCAATGGGGATGAGGGGGTGTCACTGGCCCCTGGGGGTTGTTATTGCGATCACTGGCACCAATGTTGGGGGTTGTTATTGCGATCACTGGCACCAATGTTGGGGGTTTTTATCACAATCACTGACACCAATGTTGGGGGTTATTATTACGATCACTGGCACCAATGTTGGGGGTTATTAGTGCGATCACCGGCACCAATGTTGGGGGTTATTATTGCGATCACTGGCACCAATGTTGGGGGTTATTATTGCGATTACCGGCACCAATGTTGGGGGTTATTATTGCGATCACTGGCACCAATGTTGGGGGTTATTATTGCGATCACTGGCACCAATGTTGGGGGTTATTATTGCGATTACCGGCACCAATGTTGGGGGTTATTATTGCGATCACTGGCACCAATGTTGGGGGTTATTATTGCGCTCACTAGCACCAATGTTGGAGGTTATTAGTGCGATCACTGGCACCAATGTTGGAGGTTATTAGTGCGATCACTGGCACCAATGTTGGGGGTTATTATCGTGATCACTGGCACCGATGTTGGGGGTTATTATCGTGATCACTGGCACCGATGTTGGGGGTTATTATCGTGATCACTGGCACCGATGTTGGGGGTTATTATTGCGATCACTGGCACCAATGTTGGGGGTTATTATCGTGATCACTGGCACCGATGTTGGGGGTTATTATTGCGATCACTGGCACCAATGTTGGGGGTTATTATTGCGATCACCGGCACCAATGTTGGAGGTTATTATTGCGATCACTGGCACCAATGTTGGGGGTTATTATTGCGATCACTGGCACCAATGTTGGGGGTTATTATTGCGATCACCGGCACCAATGTTGGGGGTTATTATTGCGATCACCGGCACCAATGTTGGGGGTTATTATTGCGATCACCGGCACCAATGTTGGGGGTTGTTATTGCGATCACCGGCACCAATGTTGGGGGTTATTATTGCGATCACCGGCACCAATGTTAGGGGTTGTTATTGCGATCACCTGCACCAATGTTGGGGGTTATTATTGCGATCACCTGCACCAATGTTGGGGGTTATTATTGCGATCACTGACACCAATCTTAGGGGTTATTATTGCGATCACCGGCACCAATGTTGGGGGTTGTTATTGCGATCACTGGCACCAATGTTGGGGGTTATTATTGCGATCACTGGCACCAATGTTGGGGGTTATTATTGCGATCACCGGCACCAATGTTGGGGGTTATTATTGCGATCACCGGCACCAATGTTGGGGGTTATTATTGCGATCACCGGCACCAATGTTGGGGGTTATTATTGCGATCACCGGCACCAATGTTGGGGGTTATTATTGCGATCACCGACACCAATGTTAGGGGTTAATATTGCGATCACCGGCACCAATGTTGGGGGTTATTATGGCCTCTCCATTAAAGCTGAACTCCGGGACGATATATAAAGGACAAAAATGGATGCAGTTCCTGTAAAAGTTTTAATATGAGACGAGTTCAGCCCAAACATTGAACATCAAGAGTACCTGAACGCCTGGGTATTCGTCCAATTGTCTGATCGGCCAATCAGAAGGCAGCATGACAAGTCAGGAGCTTCAGTTACTGACTTCATCAAACATCAGAATCATGATCTCTATGATGGCAGCGGGAGGGGGCCCAGGCAGCTGTGTGAATCTGGAGGCTGATGGGCATAGCGGAGGGCAATTACTGGAACCGATCCCCTGCATTGCTCTCCCTGCAGCAGCTGAAAGCCGGCTTCTTCCCTCTACTTCCCGCTGGACTCCCCCTGTATTATGCCCTCCTGATCCCAGTACTGTGCCCTCCTCATCCCAGTATTGTGCCCTCCTGATCCCAGTACTGTGCCCTCCTCATCCCAGTATTGTGCCCTCCTGATCCCAGTACTGTGCCCTCCTGATCCCAGTACTGTGCCCGCCTGATCCCAGTATTGTGCCCTCCTGATCCCCCTGTATTGTTCCCTCCTGATCCCAGTACTGTGCCCTCCTGATCCCAGTACTGTGCCCTCCTGATCCCAGTATTGTGCCCTCCTGATCCCCCTGTATTGTGCCCTCCTGACTCCCCCTGTACTGTGCCCTCCTGATCCCAGTTCTGTTCCCTCCTGACTCCCCCTGTACTGTGCCCTCCTGACTCCCCCTGTACTGTGCCCTCCTGACTCCCCCTGTACTGTGCCCTCCTGATCCCAGTATTGTGCCCTCCTGATCCCAGTATTGTGCCCTCCTGATCCCCGTATTGTGCCCTCCTGATCCCAGTACTGTGCCCTCCTGATCCCAGTACTGTGCCCTCCTGATCCCAGTGTTGGTGATGACCGTGCCTGTGTAACGTGTCTTAAACGGACACTTGTAGTCTCCATGGGACGCCCGTGTGACAACAGGGAAACACAATCGGAAGACGGGGACAGGGCATTGTCACAGGAGCAGGAAGTGACTGAACAGGGACCTCCGTGGCGGGATCAGCAGGAATTATTATTACGATTGGAAATGCCTCTTGTAATGCCATTAAAGTGGTACAATGTATCTGAGATTTTAGTGGTCGGGTTTTCATGTCATTTTAAAAAATAAAACCCTTTTGGTACAGTCATCACTTTATCCTGCAATTTATATACAATTGTTACAATTTCGATTTACCGGCGCGAATCCCAGAGTAGAGTCGCTGCGGGGATCACGAATCCCAGAGTAGAGTCGCTGCAGGGATCACGAATCTCAGAGTACTGTCGCATCGGGGATCAGGAATCCCAGAGTAGAGTCCCTGCGGGGATCACGAATCCCAGAGTAGAGTCGCTGCGGGGATCACGAATCCCAGAGTAGAGTCGCTGCAGGGATCACGAATCTCAGAGTACTGTCGCATCGGGGATCAGGAATCCCAGAGTAGAGTCCCTGCGGGGATCACGAATCCCAGAGTAGAGTCGCTGCGGGGATCACGAATCTCAGAGTACTGTCGCGTCGGGGATCACGAATCCCAGAGTAGGGTCACTGCGGGCATCACGAATCCCAGAGTATGGTTGCTGCGGGGATCACGAATCCCAGAGTAGGGTTGCTGCGGCGATCGTGAATCCCAGAGCAGGGTCGCTGCAGGGATCGCGAATCCCAGAGTGGCGTCGCTGCGGGGATCACGAATCCCAGAGTACTGTCGCGTCGGGGATCAGGAATCCCAGAGTAGAGTCCATGCGGGGATCACGAATCCCAGAGTAGGGTCGCTGCGGGCATCACGAACCCCAGAGTAGGGTCGCTGCGGGCATCACGAATCCCAGAGTATGGTCACTGCGGGGATCGCGAATCCCAGAGTAGGGTCACTGTGGGGATCACGAATCCCAGAGTAGAGTTGCTGCGGGGATCACGAATACCAGAGTGGCGTCGCTGTGGGGATCACGAATCCCAGAGTACTGTCGCGTCGGGGATCAGGAATCCCAGAGTAGAGTCCCTGCGGGGATCACGAATCCCAGAGTAGGGTCGCTGCGGGCATCACGAACCCCAGAGTAGGGTCGCTGCGGGCATCACGAATCCCAGAGTATGGTCACTGCGGGGGTCGCGAATCCCAGAGTAGGGTCACTGCGGGGATCACGAATCCCAGAGTAGGGTCACTGCGGGCATCACGAATCCCAGAGTATGGTTGCTGCGGGGATCACGAATCCCAGAGTAGGGTTGCTGCGGCGATCGTGAATCCCAGAGCAGGGTCGCTGCAGGGATCGCGAATCCCAGAGTGGCGTCGCTGCGGGGATCACGAATCCCAGAGTACTGTCGCGTCGGGGATCAGGAATCCCAGAGTAGAGTCCATGCGGGGATCACGAATCCCAGAGTAGGGTCGCTGCGGGCATCACGAACCCCAGAGTAGGGTCGCTGCGGGCATCACGAATCCCAGAGTATGGTCACTGCGGGGATCGCGAATCCCAGAGTAGGGTCACTGTGGGGATCACGAATCCCAGAGTAGAGTTGCTGCGGGGATCACGAATACCAGAGTGGCGTCGCTGTGGGGATCACGAATCCCAGAGTACTGTCGCGTCGGGGATCAGGAATCCCAGAGTAGAGTCCCTGCGGGGATCACGAATCCCAGAGTAGGGTCGCTGCGGGCATCACGAACCCCAGAGTAGGGTCGCTGCGGGCATCACGAATCCCAGAGTATGGTCACTGCGGGGGTCGCGAATCCCAGAGTAGGGTCACTGTGGGGATCACGAATCCCAGAGTAGAGTTGCTGCGGGGATCACGAATCCCAGAGTAGGGTCGCTGCGGGCATCACGAATCCCAGAGTAGGGTCACTGTGGGGATCACGAATCCCAGAGTATGGTTGCTGCGGGGATCGCGAATCCCAGAGTATGGTTGCTGCGGGGATCGCGAATCCCAGAGTAGAGTTGCTACGGGGATCACGAATCCCAGAGTAGGATCGCTGCGGGGATCACCACTCAGATCGGCATCCTTTTCCATGACATCACTCTCCGTATCTTACGCATGGACGTAGAATTGCCGTCCTCTTGGCTCGGTCGCAAATCGAAGACAAGTAAGAGTGATCGGTGCCAGAAACTGCCATACAAGGGTGGAAATTCGACCGATTTTTGTCTGAAAATCGGACCTAAGAATAATTGGTCGATTTTCGCTCTGTTAGTGGGGTCAATGGCACCGGCTGATTTTCGTGGTTCCTCCCCTTTTCGGTGATCGGGCAAGTTGGGAAATGCATGAAAAACTAACGATTTTCGACTTAATGCTGGTCAATTTGTACGATCGTTTTGCCGAAAAGAATCTGCGCCATGAGCCGCGACCCGGAAGGAACAGAAGATTCGCCTGTTATATGGGGGGAACTTTATGACTCGGTCAGCCGATTTTCAAAATCATTGATGGCGCCATCGGACTACCGAGCGAATGACTATTCCTCCCTCGATGGGGCACTATTCCTTCCACTGACACCAATGATGGGGCACCATTCCTCCCACTGACACCAATGATGGGACACTATTCCTCCCACTGACACCAATGATGGGACACTATTCCTCCCACTGACACCAATGATGGGACACTATTCCTCCCACTGACACCAATGATGGGGCACTATTCCTCCCACTGACACCAATGATGGGACACTATTCCTCCCACTGACACCAATGATGGGACACTATTCCTCCCACTGACACCAATGATGGGGCACTATTCCTCCCACTGACACCAATGATGGGGCACTATTCCTCCCACTGACACCAATGATGGGACACTATTCCTCCCACTGACACCAATGATGGGGCACTATTCCTCCCACTGACACCAAAGATGGGGTACTATTCCCCCCACTGACACCAATGATGGGGCACTATTCCTCCTACTGACACCAATGATGGGACACTATTCCTCCCACTGACACCAATGATGGGGCACTATTCCTCCCACTGACACCAAAGATGGGGTACTATTCCCCCCACTGACACCAATGATGGGGCACTATTCCTCCCACTGACACCAATGATGAGGTACTATTCCTATCACTGACACCAATGATGGGGCGCTATTCCTCCCACTGACACCAATGATGGGGCACTATTCCTCCCACTGACACCAACGATGAGGTACTATTCCTATCACTGAAACCAAAGATGGGGCACTATTCCTCCCACTGACACCAATGATGGGGCACTATTCCTCCCACTGACACCAATGATGGGGCACTATTCCTCCCACTGACACCAATGATAGGGCACTATTCCTCCCACTGACACCAATGATGGGGCACTATTCCTCCCACTGACACCAATGATGGGGCACTATTCCTCCCACTGACACCAATGATGGGGCACTATTCCTCCCACTGATACCAATGATGAGTCACTATTCCTCCCACTGACACCAATGATGGGGCACTATTCCTCTCACTGACACCAATGATGGGGCACTATTCCTCCCACTGACACCAATGATGGGGCACTATTCCTCCCACTGATACCAATGATGGGGCACTATTCCTCCCACTGATACCAATGATGGGGCACTATTCCTCCCACTGATACCAATCATTTCCCCTGGCAGAAAAAAAAATAGCAAATAATGCTCCTAGGGCAATGCGGAAAGTAGAAGGCGCAGTACACAACGGACTCACCATTATCTCACATTTGTTTTTTCTCTTTGCTGTTCTTTCCAGAATGAATTGTAGAAGTTACATTGTCAAGGTCACCGGAACAGAAGCAGGCAACCCTTGCTGAAAGTCGATGTCCAGTTTTTCGTCATGAACTGAACTGAGTCATAACTTTATCGTCAAACACAGACTTGAGCAAATATCCTTCCACTTCCTTGTTGGTTTATTTAACAGCAAACCAAACTTTGAAGAAATCGATTTTATTTTCTAGTTAACAGTTTGATCGTTCCCCGATTCCTGCCATCAGCCACAAGGCAGGAGGAGGATTTACCACCCTTTTTTTACATTAATGCACTATATTGCCCCAAGTATTGGGCCACCGGCCTTTCCACGCACATGACCTTTAATGACCTCCCAGTCTTAGTCCGTAGGGTTCAATATTGAGTTGGCCCCGCCCTTTGCAGCTATAACAGCTTCAACTCTTCTGGGAAGGCCGTCCACAAGGTTTAGGAGGGTGTCTATGGGAAGGTTGGACCATTCTTCCAGAAGCACATTTGTCAGGTCAGGCACTGATGTCGGGGGAGGAGGCCTGGCTCGCAGTCTCCGCTCTAATTCATCCCAAAGGTGTTCTATGGGGTTGAGGTCAGGACTCTGTGCAGGACAGTCAAGTTCCTCCACCCCAAACTGGCTCTTCCATGTCTTTATGGACCTTGCTTTGTGCACTGAGGGACGGTCATGTTGGAACAGGAAGGGGCCATCCCCAAACTCCTCCCACAAAGTTGGGAGCATGAAATTGTTCAAAATGTTGCCTTAATTGTTCCCTTCACTGGAACTAGGGGGCCAAGCCCAACGCCTGAGAAACACCCCGACACCATAATCCCCCCTCCACCAAACTTTACACTTGGCACAAAGCAGTCAGGCAAGTACCGTTCTCCTGGCAACTGCCAAACCCAGACACGTCCATCAGCTTGCCAGACAGAGATGGGTGATTGGTCACTCCAGAGAACACGTCTCCAAGGCTCTAGAGTCCAGTGGCGGCGTGCTTTACACCACGGCATCCGACGCTTTGCATTGCACTTGGTGATGGAAGGCTTGGATGCAGCTGCTCGGCCATGGAAACCCATTCCATGAAGCTCTCTACACACTGTTGTTGGGCTCATCTGAAGGCCACACCAAGTTTGGAGGTCTTTAGCTATTGACTCTGTAGACAGTTGGTGACTTCTGCGCACTGTGCGCTTCAGCATGCGCTGACCCCGCCCTGTCATGTGACGTGGCCTACCACTTGGTGGCTGAGTGGCTGTTGTTCCCAGTTGCTTCCACTTTGTTATAATCCCACTAACAGTTGAGCGTGGAATATTTAGTAGCCAGGAAATGTCACGGATGGACTTATTGCCCAGGTGGCCACCTATCACGGGACCACGCTTGGAGTCACCGAGCTCCTGAGAGCGACCCATTCTTTCATCAATGTTTGTAGAAGCCGTCTGCATGCCTAGGGGCTTGATTGTATACACCTGTGTCCATGGAGGGGATTGGAACACCTGAATCACATGATATGGAGGGGATTGGAACACCTGAATCACATGATATGGAGGGGATTGGAACACCTGAATCACATGATATGGAGGGGATTGGAACACCTGAATCACATGATATGGAGGGGATTGGAACACCTGAATCACATGATTGGGAGGGGATTGGAGCACCTGAATCACATGATTTGAAGGGCGGGGACAATACTTTTGGCAACATAGTGTGGCATCGTGTTTGACGTTGGATCTACTTCGGGGGACATTTTTTCAAATTTTTAGTTTTAATAACGGACTTGTCAAAGACCATCTTGTGTCATTTTTACACTACAATTTTTTTTTGTGAATGGGTAGCGGTACCATGTAACCCATACTCATTCACATGGGGAGGAGGGGGGAGCTGGGAGTTCCTTGACTCCCCCTGTACTGTGCCCTCCTGATCCCAGTATTGTTCCCTCCTGATCCCAGTATTGTGCCCTCCTGACTCTCCCCCATACTGTGCCCTCCTAACTCCCCCTGTACTGTGCCCTCCTGACTCCCCCTGTACTGTGCCCTCCTGATCCCAGTATTGTTCCCTCCTGATCCCAGTATTGTTCCCTCCTGATCCCCGTACTGTGCCCTCCTGATCCCAGTATTGTGCCCTCCTGACTCTCCCCCATACTGTGCCCTCCTGACTCCCCCTGTACTGTGCCCTCCTGATCCCAGTATTGTGCCCTCCTGATCCCCGTATTGTGCCCTCCTGATCCCTGTATTGTTCCCTCCTGATCCCCGTATTGTGCCCTCCTGATCCCAGTATTGTGCCCTCCTGATCCCAGTACTGTGCCCTCCTGATCCCAGTATTGTGCCCTCCTGACCCCAGTACTGTGCCCTCCTGATCCCAGTAGTGTGCCCTCCTGATCACAGTACTGTGCCCTCCTGATCCCTGTATTGTGCCCTCCTGATCCCCGTATTGTGCCCTTCTGACTCCCTCTGTACTGTGCCCTCCTGATCCCAGTATTGTGTCCTCCTGATCCCAGTATTGTGCCCTCCTGATCCCAGTACTGTGCCCTCCTGATCCCAGTATTGTGCCCTCCTGACCCCAGTACTGTGCCCTCCTGATCCCAGTATTGTGCCCTCCTGATCACAGTACTGTGCCCTCCTGATCCCCGTATTGTGCCCTCCTGATCCCTGTATTGTGCCCTTCTGACTCCCTCTGTACTGTGCCCTCCTGATCCCAGTATTGTCCCCTCCTGATCCCAGTATTGTGCCCTCCTGATCCCAGTATTGTGCCCTCCTGATCCCTGAATTGTGCCCTCCTGACTCCCCCTGTACTGTGCCCTCCTGATCCCAGTACTGTGCCCTCCTGATCCCAGTATTGTGCCCTCCTGATCCCAGTATTGTGCCCTCCTGATCCCCGTATTGTGCCCTCCTGATCCCAGTATTGTGCCCTCCTGACTCCCCCTGTATTGTGCCCTCCTGATCCCAGTATTGTGCCCTCCTGACTGCCCCTGTATTGTGCCCTCCTGATCCCAGTATTGTGCCCTCCTGATCCCAGTATTGTGCCCTCCTGACTCCCCCTGTATTGTGCCCTCCTGATCCCAGTATTGTGCCCTCCTGATCCCAGTATTGTGCCCTCCTGATCCCCGTATTGTGCCCTCCTGATCCCAGTATTGTGCCCTCCTGACTCCCCCTGTATTGTGCCCTCCTGATCCCAGTATTGTGCCCTCCTGACTCCCCCTGTACTGTGCCCTCCTGATCCCAGTATTGTGCCCTCCTGACTCCCCCTGTACTGTGCCCTCCTGATCCCAGTATTGTGCCCTCCTGATCCCAGTATTGTGCCCTCCTGACTCCCCCTGTACTGTGCCCTTTGTGTTGATTTATGTTTTCTTTTTGTGTAAAATCCATTTTAATGAAAGTACTAATAAATATATGTTCAATTCTACCTACTATTTATACTTTACGTAAATTGGGGCAGGCTGGTAGGGGCCCCAGTGCATTTCTTTGCCCAGGGGCCCATGATTCTATTAGGACGGCTCTGCCTTTCCATCCTCATACCTATCCTGCCTACATTACCGTTTTGTAGTCTGGTCATGTGACAGCTCCTGTGTCATGGAGCCCTTCGCCAATGGCTGGCCATGACATCACCCATAGGCTTCCATGGTCCAGCCATTGTTTGCACTTCCTCCTCTCCCCTGCAGCACCCGCTCATTGACAAAGGGGAAAGCTGGAGCTGCAAGATTACATGACCAGACTACAAAAGGTAAGTACACACATATTTTTTATTACACAGGGTAGGTAGGAGGAGGGGCAAAGGAACATTCTCATGAATAGATAGCGTCGGGCCTGAATTTCACTTGAACTGCCTCGGTATTGGATAATACATAATGGAGTCCCTCTTTAACCCGGAGCTCAGGATTCCTGGTCGTGCTTTGAGAATGAACCTGGACTAAATCACATGGTTGGAACGCTGGTTCCAAGACAGAGCTGGCAGCCCCCATCCCTTGTCTGGAGGTCTTCATTAAAACATACGTTAACCCTCTTAGATACTGGCCAGGTTACAGCTCTGTAATAGCGTTTCCAATGCCAGTTCACTTTCCTGGTGTGAGATCCAAGTTGGCTGAGGCCAGAACACCCCCTCATGGTCTGCCGTTCCATCAGACAAGCTGACTTGGAGAAGGTTGAAGTCTTGAGTCACTCGGCTGCTGCCTCTGCTCCCGTAATTTGGATGATAATCGGATCAATGTGCTTCGCTCGATGGATTTCTCCTCTGCCCCCGGTCTGCAGCGCATTTAAAGGCTCTCTATCCAACATCTTTCCCCCACGATTCCTTCGCTTCGCATTCTGCTCTAGGGTTCTTTCCAATAATACATCTCGTAATTAAGGCCAGTAATTTGAACGATGCCCAAGAATTGTCATTGGAAGGAGATCAACAGAAGGTTGATTACCATTTAAGAAATGGAGATAAAGAAAATGCAGAAAACCTTGAAGGATATTATGCGGCCTACAATACCGGCATTGTTACGCTTTGCCTCGCGATGTCGCCAACCCCGGTTGTGGGGGGGGGGGGGTTAGGGCAATAATTCATTCAGCGCCTTAAAGGTTTTGGATTTACAAGGAGCAGCATTTGGACCCGTTTATCTATTTACTGCACCAACTCAGCGACTTTGCCAAACACGGGAAATTTGTTTTTTTAAGAGTCTCCTAAAAGTCACGCTTGTGCTACCGGCCATAGAGGAAGGTTCTCATTTTGGGGGCAGTATATTTCAAGTCAAAACATTTTTTGTTCCATTTTGAATAGAGATTTTTTTCTTGGTGGGGAGTAGTGATGAGCTCAGGCGTATTCAGATCCTAGACTGATAACCGTATGTCAGGAGCGTATTTACCACAAGGCAAACAAGGCATTTGCCTAGGGCGGCATTTTTCAGGGGGACAGTGGCATTTTTCAGGAGGGCAGCACCGCCCCCTGGAGGAAGGAAGGGAAGAGGGGACACACGCAGCATGGAGACTAGGTGGGGCTGCCAGCTGCTTGATGGTGTAAATAAAACACTACGCCACTTTCTATTGCGTGTTTGGCGGCAATGAATGGGTAAGTGGCCAGCTTCTGCTGATAGAAAAGGCCTGGGATTGGACAGTGGAGAAGTGCTAAAACAAGACCTTTCCAATGCAAGATTCCATAACTGGCAGTAAATCCACATGGAGCTTTCTACTCCATTGGGAACCCCAACTGAGCTCTCCCCCCCAGTAGTGTATTTAGGTTTTGTGCTGCCCTAGTCTGCCCAAATGGACACCAACCAACACAACCCCCCCTTCCCCCTCCCACAGAGAGAGAAATGACATTGACCAACAACACCCCAGTATCGCACCTGGGAGAGCCTTCCACTACCCTCCTGGCGAGAGAGAGACACTCATCTTCATAGCTCTGGACATCCCCAGGCTCTACATACACCATCAAACAGCCCCCAGCCTCTCTTGGATCCCACCTGGTTCCCATGGTGCACATATCCCTTCTTGCATCCCCTCTTCTAAGGGGAGGTGCTGCCCCCTGAAAAATGCTGCCCTAGGCACCTGCCTTGTTTGTCTTGTGGTAAGTACACCCCTGCCCCCCCCCCTCAAGGGGGTGGTACAATGCAACTCAGTAAAGCTGTAAGCCTCTGTATATATAAAATGACCTGCAGAAGGCAGTAACTTCCTGAAAAGAGCGGGAGAACCTGGCCAGCAGCATTAACCCTTCCTTCTCAGGAACCACCAATTCACAGGTCAACTCAGGGCACAATGTGATAGGTGGACATTGTAATGAATGGCTTCTACACACAAATAACTCAGCAGAAGAAAAACCAGAGCATTTTGGAAGCACCTGCCTATTGACTGGGCTAAGTGTCCTTTCTACCTGTTTTCGATTACCCCCAAATTTTGGTAAAATTTCCCTATTATATTGAAATGTATTGGAGTCAATGGGGCAAGCTATGGACATTTTTTGGAGTCCATAGTGGTGCCTGCTAGGACTGGGGATGATGATGATTTTGCCAGTCTGCTGAAGGGTGTATGGGGACAGACTGGGCATTTGGGGTCCATAATTGAATAAAGTTGGGGAACCTCTGAGATACAATATTGACAAGGGTCACACATCATAGGAAAGTGAACATCCTAGGCATAGTACCCATCATGGAGGTGACCCAACAGCATAGAAGTGTTTTATGAAAAAACATTGGCCTTTAGCAAGATGAGATGAGCTGTGGGTTCTGTGGAGGGTCCTGTTCAGGGGTGGTAGGAGGCATCGACTTTCATTCCTTCCACAGGTCCCCCATCATTTGTTAAGCTCAACACTACGGATGAGAGAACCTTTTAACTCACCGAGCATTTTGGAAGCACCTGCTTATGAATTGGGCTAAGTGTCCTTTCTACCTCAACTTCTATTGGTCTTCTCAGACTGACTCAAAATAAACCAATCAGTAGGTGGCTTGTCCTGTTATCTCAGCAGTTGCAAAACTTCCAAAAAAGCAGCCTCAAGATTGCTCGCGTGCCGCTTCCTTGCTATGGAGATACTCGCTTGCCGCTTCCTTGCTAAGGCGATACTCACTTTCAGCTTCCTTGCTATGGCGATACTTGCTTTCTGCTTCCTTGCTATGGCGATACTCGCGTGCCGCTTCCTTGCTATGGAGATACTCGTGTGCCGGTTCCTTGCTATGGCGATACTCGCGTGCCGCTTCCTTGCTATGGCGATACTCGCTTTCCGCTTCCTTGCTATGGAGATACTCGCTTTCCGCTTCCTTTCTATGGAGATACTCGCTTGCCGCTTCCTTGCTATGGAGATACTCGCTTGCCGCTTCCTTGCTATGGAGATACTCGCTTGCCGCTTCCTTGCTATGGAGATACTCGCTTGCCGCTTCCTTGCTATGGCGATACTCTCTTGCCGCTTCCTTGCTATGGCGATACTCGCTTGCCGCTTCCTTGCTATGGAGATACTCGCTTGCCGCTTCCTTGCTATGGCGATACTCGCTTGCCGATTCCTTGCTATGGAGATACTCGCTTGCCGCTTCCTTGCTATGGAGATACTCGCTTGCCGATTCCTTGCTATGGAGATACTCGCTTGCCGCTTCCTTGCTATGGCGATACTCGCTTGCCGCTTTCTTGCTATGGAGGTACTCGCTTACCGCTTCCTTGCTATGGCGATATTTGCTTGCCGCTTCCTTGCTATGGAGATACTCGCTTGCCGCTTCCTTGCTATGGAGACACTCGCTTGCCGCTTCCTTGCTATGGAGATACTTGCTTGCCGCTTCCTTGCTATGGAGACACTCGCTTGCCGCTTCCTTGCTATGGTGATACTGGCCTACGTACTTGGTGTACCGGGCTGGTCTATTTGGGAAAGGGGAGATTTTTTTTTCCATTAACCCTCCTAATGCCAAATCTGTGTATATACGCAGTTTCAGCACCATGGACAACATGTCGGCAAATGAATCAAAGGCCATTTATGTCATGTAACAAGGGTCGCCCCAAAACATTGCCACAAGGGCAGAGAGTTGCCATCCCATAGTGGTAAGGGTTTTGGCAAACACCTTTATGGCAAGATCCCCAGGGATTGTTTTAAAGTGGTTGTAAACAGGGTCGGATTTCCTAATAGGCACTGTAGGCATGTGCCTACAGGCTCCCTTTCTAGAGGGGCGCCCGTCTGTATCATAGTTGGCAACTGTCCCGATTTAGCTGGGACAATCACAAATTGTAAACAGGTGTCCCGCCACAACCTTATCCTGGCAATGAATGCGGGTCATGGACATCATGAAGCAGGCAGGAACGGGAGCCTCCAGGATCCTGCGAGGGGGAGGAGAAGAAGCACCCATGGACACTGAGGGCACCCCAGCCAAGGACAACTTTACACAGAACTCCACTGCTGCTGACCAGGAGGTGGCTGAAGAGAAAACAGTCTAGCAGTCCGCTCAGTATGGCCCTGCCCCCACCTCCTCCCCCTTCAGAGCACTCTGTAAACCCTTACACATACCCAGTGACTGGCCTTAGGTGATACGCCTGGAAATGAAACCAGTCCTCCTACTTACGTTATACCCGTTTATCTGCAGCCTTCTCTCCTTTACAGCCTCCTAGAACACAGAAGTCAAAGGCTTTTTCTCAACTCCAGCAGGCAGGGGGAATCTGATTTTACACACTGCACAGCATGGAGCAGAGAGCTGAGTGTAATGTGAGACCTGAGTGGAGGGAAAGGACACCCCCCCACACACAGTCTCATAAGGAAATATGCACAGTTGAGGCTGTCAAGTGCCTTCTGTGTGCTGGAGTGGAAGTGGATCCATCTACCAGGAGGCAGGGGTGGTAATCTGATGTTACACACTGCACAGCATAGAGCAGAGAGCTGAGTGTAATCTGAGACCTGAGTGGAGGGAAAGGACACCCCAGACAGTTTCATAGGGAAACATGCACAGTGGAGGCTGTCAAGCTCCTTCTGTGTACTGGAGTGGGAGTGAATCCATCTACCAGGAGGCAGGGGGTGGGAATCTGATGTCACACACTGACACAGCATACAGCAGAGAGCTGAGTGTAATCTGAGGCCTGACTAGAGGGAAAGGTCACCCCCCACCCCCCCAACACACACACAGTTGAGGCTGTCAAGAGCCTTCTGTGTGCTGGAGTGGGAGTGGATCCATCTACCAGGAGGCAGGGGGTGGGAATCTGAAGTCACACACTGCACAGCATAGAGCTGAGTGTAATCTTAGACTTGAGTGGAGGGAAAGGACAAACACCTCACACACAGTTTCATAGGGAAACATGCACAGTTGAGGCCGTCAAGAGCCTTCTGTGTGCTGGAGTGGGAGTGGATCCATCTACCAAGAGGCAGGGGGTGAAAATCTGATGTCACACACTGCACAGCATAGAGCAGAGAGCTAAGTGTAATATGAGACCTGAGTGGAGGGAAAGGACACACCCCCCCCCACACAATTTCATAAGGAAACATACAAAATTGAGGCTGTCAAGCGCCTTCTATGTGCTGGAGTGAACAAGGATCTATCTACCAGGAGGCATGGGGTGGGAATATGATGTCACACACTGCACAGCAGAGAGCTGAGTGTAATCTGAGGCTTGAGTGGAGAGAAAGGACACACTCCCACAGTTTGATAGGGAAACATACACAGTCAAGCGCCTTCTGTGTGCTGCAGTAAGAGTGGAGCCATCTACCAGGATTCTGTAGTGTCAGAAGTGACTAATGCAGGTAGCAAAGGGATGAGGGAACAGACAGAAATCACACCTGGTGCTTTGAAAGGAAGCAATTACACAGAGGGATATGGCTTGTTTGGTTTTTCACTGCACAAGTTTATAACCTGTGATGGGAGTCACTTTGGGTGGGGGGGCCCATGGAACACAGCTCACTTTGGAGAGGTGGGGAGACCCCTGTCTCAGCTCCCCATATCCCTATTATGTGTAAGTCACCCTGTGCCTGTTAGGTGTACAGGGTGATCTGTCTTAATATTGGGGTGGGGGTTGTGGATTGTTCAATGCCATGTGGTTGCATCCCATTGTTCTATTGTGTGTCTGGCTTGGGAGCAAACTGTCATGGGATGTATGTGTTTATGTGTATTGGCTTGGTGGGGGGGGGGGGGTGTCTCCAGCAGCCCTCCCTCCTGATGGGACTGTCTGCTGGTGTGTCTCTTGTTACTAAAGGTAGATTACTGTGTCATTATGCAGAGAGGGGGGTTGTTCCCTTGAATATATCTTGTATATGTGTTAAAATAGTCTATTTCCTGGTTTTACTTCCAAGATTGGTGTCGTCTGGTCTTGTATGGTCTGTTGTGGTGTCTGTGGTCGGCGTTTGGACGGGGAAGCGGTGTTCTAACAGAAGTACCCAAGTGCAGTCTGGGTCGGTTCCGTTACATAAACTTTTTAATAATTGTGAGGAACCGTCATTAATCAACGCACAAACAAGTAAAACATCACCTGAATGCAGCATTCTGCCACCAGACGTCCAGGTTTTCTCTAATGCCCTAAAACCCAAGTGGGTTTCCATGCGTTGTGTAGATGCATTGGGGGTGCCATTCAAACGTTTGATGCATTTCTATACATTACGGCAATGTGTGGTTTAAAAAAACACTCTTGCATGAACAGTCCCAAAAAATTGTACCAACGATCTACATTTTCTGTGCCGGATCTTTACTGTATGTATTTATTTCATTCACATCGTAGCTTGTTGGAGTTTTTTTTTTTTGTGTTGTTTTAGCTTTACCCGTCCCGTAAAACAAAGTCTGTAACAGCAAACATGTGTAGGTTCTTGCGCCAGTGAGATTCTCCCGGCCTGTAATGCGACGCGGAAATGGAACATCCATACCAACTCATCACCCAAACCCATCTGGTGGCTGCATCTTCCTGGCTGACATCCTGCTCGCTGTAATTCACTCTAATTCATTATGTATCCCGCATACACACACAATTAAATAGTTAGCTTCCCGCTGAAAGAGCAGCTTCCCCTCCAGGGCAGAGGACTAGCCAAGCAAAGAGCAATCAACAGTCTGTGTGTTCTCATTGTAAATCAGCAGCACACATCTCCCCCATTGCCAGTCATTACTGTAATGAGACACTGAATGGGCCACTTAATGGGGGCCTGTCATATAAAACAAAAATATGGCCTACAAGAAGCCTGCGTGTTCCTTGATACCGAAGGTCTGTGCCGGTCCGATACCTTCCCAACCGGCAGCTGGCTGAATAGAAGAGGCAACAAAGCACGGCCTTCATACTCATCAACTGTGCTGAGGAGCTACACCAGGTAGTCTGTCTATCTATCTATCTATCTATTATCTATCTATTATCTATCTATTATCTATCTATCTATCTATTATCTATCTATCTATCTATCTATTATCTATCTATCTATTATCTATCTATCTATTATCTATCTATTATCTATCTATTATCTATCTACCTATCTATCTATTATCTATTATCTATCTATTATCTATCTATCTATTATCTATCTATTATCTATCTATCTATTATCTATCTATCTATTATCTATCTATTATCTATCTATTATCTATCTATTATCTATCTATCTATCTATTATCTATCTATTATCTATCTATCTATCTATTATCTATCTATTATCTATCTATCTATTATCTATTATCTATCTATCTATTATCTATCTATTATCTATCTATTATCTATCTATTATCTATCTATCTATCTATTATCTATCTATTATCTATCTATCTATTATCTATTATCTATCTATCTATCTATCTATCTATCTATCTATCTATCTATCTATCTATCTATTATCTATCTATTATCTATCTATCTATTATCTATCTATCTATTATCTATCTATCTATCTATTATCTATCTATCTATTATCTATCTATCTATCTATCTATCTATCTATCTATCTATTATCTATCTATTATCTATCTATTATCTATCTATCTATTATCTATCTATTATCTATCTATCTATCTATCTATCTATCTATCTATCTATCTATCTATTATCTATCTATTATCTATCTATTATCTATCTATCTATTATCTATCTATTATCTATCTATCTATCTATCTATCTATTATCTATCTATTATCTATCTATCTATCTATCTATCTATTATCTATCTATCTATCTATCTATCTATCTATCTATCTATCTATCTATCTATCTATCTATCTATTATCTATCTATCTATTATCTATCTATTATCTATCTATCTATCTATCTATCTATCTATCTATCTATCTATCTATCTATTATCTATCTATTATCTATCTATCTATTATCTATCTATCTATCTATCTATCTATTATCTATCTATCTATCTATTATCTATCTATCTATCTATCTATCTATCTATCTATCTATTATCTATCTATCTATCTATCTATCTATCTATCTATCTATCTATCTATCTATTATCTATCTATTATCTATCTATTATCTATCTATCTATCTATCTATCTATCTATCTATCTATCTATCTATTATCTATCTATCTATCTATCTATCTATCTATCTATCTATCTATCTATCTATTATCTATCTATTATCTATCTATCTATCTATCTATCTATCTATCTATCTATCTATCTATTATCTATCTATTATCTATCTATCTATCTATCTATCTATCTATCTATCTATCTATCTATCTATCTATCTATTATCTATCTATCTATCTATCTATTATCTATCTATCTATCTATCCATCTATCTATCTATCCATCTATTATCTATCTATTATCTATCTATCTATTATCTATCTATCTATCTATCTATCTATCCATTCAGTCTTATCCGACCTTTGGCGATTGCAGGGACCGTCACTCGTAAGCGACTTTTTCCAGGTCTTTCCCCACACCAGGTAGTACCACTCTCTTGGGGAGATTTCCGTTACATTTCTGTCCCAAAGATGCAAAAGGAAGTAGGAGGAGATCTCTACAGTGAAGGAAATGCGTATTTGCTCCACGGCTGATTTTGAATGTTCGCCCCTCACTCAGAAATGATCGGTCTAAAAATCGAATGTTCGGTTTATTGTAACACTGAGAGACAGAATACAACAACAAATTCAGCAGAAATGCGTCTAACAAATGATGACTGATCTGCATGTTCATGAGGGAAAGAAGGATTTGATCCCCTTCACAAAACATGACTTAGTACTTGGTGGCAAATCCCTTGTTGGCAATCACAGAGGTCAGATGTTTCCTGGAGTTGGCCCCCAGGTTCGCACACATCTCAGGAGGGATTTTGGCCCACTCCTCTTGGCAGATCCTCTCCACGTCTTTAAGGTTTGGTGGCTGACATTTGGCAACTCAAACTTTCAGCTCCTCCACAGATTTTCCATCAGATTAAGGTCTGGAGACTGGCTAGGCCACTCCAGGACCTTAATGTGCTTCTTCTTGAGCCGCTCCTTTGTTGCCTTGGCCGTGTGTTTTTGGTCATTGTCATGCTGGAACACCCATCCACCACCCATTTTCAATGCCCTGGCTGAGGGAAGAAGGATCTCACCCAAGATTCGATGGTACATTGCCCCGTCCATCGTCCCTTTGATGCAGTGCAGTTGTCCTGTCCTCTTAGCAGAAAAACACCCCCAAAGCAGAATGTTTCCACCACCATGTTTCACAGTTGGGATGGTGTTCTTGGGGTCATAGGCAGCATTCCTCCTCCTCCAAACACGGCGAGTTGATGCCAAAGAGCTGGATTTTGGTCTCATCTGACCACAACACTTCCCACCAGTCCTCCTCTGCATCATTCAGATGTTCAGTGGCAGACTTCAGACGGGCCTGGACATGTGCTTTCTTGAGCAGAGGGACCTTGCGGCACTGCAGGATTTCAGTCCTTGTCGGCGTAGTGTGTTACCAATTGTTTTCTTGGTGACTGTGGTCCCAGCTGCCTAGAGATCATTGACAAGATCCTCACATGTCGTTCTGGGATGATTCCTCACTGTTCTCATGATCATTGACACTCCACGAGGTGAGATCTTGCATGGTGCACCAGACCTAGGGAGACTGACACTTGTTTTGTGTTTCTTCCATTTGTGAATGATTGCACCAACTGTTGTCACCTTCTCACCAAGCTGCTTGGCCATAGTTTGGTAGCCCAGTCCAGCCTTGTGTAGGACTACAATCTTGTCCCTGACATCCTTGGACAGCTCTTTGGTCTTTGCCATGGTGGAGAGTTTGGAATCTGATGGTTTGATTGCTCCTGTGGACAGGTGTCTTTTATACAGGTAACACAATGAGATTAGCAGCACTCCCTTTAAGAGACTGCTTCTAATCTCAGCTTGTTACCTGTATGAGAGACACCTGGGAGCCAGAAATCCTGCTGAATGATAGGGGATCAAATCCTTCTTTCCCTCATGAACATGCAGATCCGTCATCATTTGTTAGACGCATTTCTGCTGAATTTGTTGTATTCTGTCTCTCAGTGTTACACCGAACATTCCATTGTTAGACCGATCATTTCTTTGTGAGGGTCGAACATTCAACATCAGAGGGGAGCAAATACGCATTTCCTTCACTGCACAAATTGAAAGAACCATTGTCACAGAATAGCTGTCCACATTGGAAGATTTTCCCTCTATTCCTCTTCTGGTTAGAGCTCTAAATGATTTCATTTTCCATTAGTTGAGGGCAAGTATGGTTCAGGAGGAAGGCCTTACGTTCCCCACCCACTTTCTTCCTGGCCTGGCAGGCTGCATGCTTGGATAAAAGTTTGGTGCACATTTTTTTTTACTTGTCCCTCTACGTATCCCCCTACGTATCCCCCTACATGTCCCCCTACATGTCCACCTACATGTCCCCCTACGTATCCCTCTATGTGTCCACCTACATGTCCACCTACATGTCCCCCTACGTATCCCCCTACATGTCCCCCTACGTGTCCCTCTATGTGTCCACCTACATGTCCACCTACATGTTCCCCTACGTGTCCCCCTACATGTCCCCATACGTGTCCCCCTACGTATCTCCTTACGTGTCCCCCTACATGGCCCCTTACGTGTTCCCCTACGTGTCCTCCTACATGTCCCCCTACATATCCCCCTATGTGTCCCCCTACGTATCCCCCTATGTGTCCCACTACGTGTCCTCCTAAATGTCCCCCTACATGTCCCCCTACGTGTCCCCCTACGTGTCCTCCTACGTGTCCCCCTACATGTCCTCCTACATATCCCCCTACGTGTCCCCCTACATGTCCCCCTACGTGTCCTCCTACATGTCCCCCTACGTGTCCCCCTACGCGTCCCCTACGTGTCCTCCTACATGTCCCCCTACGTGTCCCCCTACATGTCCCCGCTACGTGTCCCCCTACATGTCCCCGCTACGTGTCCCCCTACATGTCCCCCCTACGTGTCCCCCTACATGTCCTCCTACATGTCCCCCTACGTGTCACCCTACATGTCCTCCTACGTATCCCCCTACATGTCCCCCTACGTATCCCTCTACATGTCCTCCTACATGTCCCCCTTCGTGTCACCCTACATGTCCTTCTACATGTCCCCCTACATGTCCCTCTATGTGTCCCCATACATGTCCCCCTACGTGTCCCTCTACGTGTCCTTATACACCTTGGTGTTCGACCAACTGTGATTTACAAGTCGAGAAGCGTAAACGTTTTGTACCAACTTGAAACAACGTCTGCGCCGCACACACCCGTCTCTCAGCACATGCAAATCAGCGCGAGGACATAAGCAGTTCCAAATGTTTGGAGGAACTGAAGTGATAACAGCAGGAGGAGACCTGGAAACATCGCCAGACACCCATATTGAACCGCTTAACCTCCCGCTATTGTTTTCCTTCGTGCCACTTCCACGCTTGCTCTGTGCCATTCCAGATGACATTTCAGACAATTTAAAAAAAAAATAAAACATAAGTAATTAAAAAATTAAAGTTACAAAAATAAAAGAAAAAAATTAGAAAAAGAACAAAAAAAGAGGAAATTACTTTTTTTAAAAAATACCTATTTATTTCCTCATAATTTCTTTATTTTTTTGTATTGTTTCTTTTTATTTTGAATGACATTTTCGTTTTTAAATATCTATTTTTTTCCTCTTAATTGCTTTATTTTTTTTTTGTTTGGTTTCTTTTTATTTTTAATGACATTTTTTTTTTTTATGTGCGCCATTCTCTCTTTTTTCTTTTCTTTTTTTAATTTTTTTTAGCTTCTGATTGCTTTTTCTTTTATACTTTTTTTTTTTAAGTTATGCATTTATTTATTTATTTTACTTATTCTTTGCTGCTTTTCTTTTCTCAGCTGCTTGTCTCACGCACATTTACAAAAACATACTCAATTAGCTTGGCACCGTGTCTGTGAATGACCGCATGCTGATAACGCCGGTTTCTCTGCCTACGTCCGGGCCGATCTGCTGACTCTCGTTACTTGCTATCGCAATCTCCTCGTTAATGGAACTTTGCTGATAGAAATCTGATTTTTTTTCTTTTTTTGGAAATAGTGTTTGCTTTGTTGGCTACTTGAACCTCTTTGGTTCTGATGTTTGTATTCTGACAGCATTGTGTTTAGTAATGTCCCTTCTTCTCCCATATTGTTCAGGCCGGTGGTGGCGATGAGAAGAACCAGGACACCAGGATTGATGGAAAGCATGCTTGTACGTGACTTAACCCCTGTCCAGCCTCCCGGTGTTAGCTTACCCCTCGCGACTTCTTCCCGGCTACCTGGCACACACCATCCAAGGTTTGGACCCCTTTCAAGTCTCTGCTGGTACGTGGCTGCGTTTGATGCCTCTGGATGCCCTGGCGAAGCCCCAGATAAAATAAACATGCGTGTGTGTTTGTGTGCCGGGCACAGAGACTCTGACGCCAAGGAGGCGGCATCTTAATGGGCATTAATGAGCCAGAGAAAGGGGCATGAGCAGGCCAACTTCCTAAGGCTTCCGTCCAACGTTTTCGGGAGGAGAAGCGACTCTCAATCACTTGAAGTTAGGGGCAAATTTTAACTCTTGTATCTCAGGAGACATCGGGCCGAAAACTAAAGGAAGTGCTTGGCCTGTGGTTAGAAGTGACAGACAAATATCCTCAGCTCCTGATGTCTCCCGGAAATTGGGTACTGGCTGAAAAGGGGCCGTCCATACTACAAAACGTCTCTGAGAAAAAAAAAAAAACGACGGCCAGAGACACCAATGACATATCTAACATCAAGGATTTGTTCCAGCAAAAGGTCCAACTTTAACATGTTTCACCCATTCTTTGTTGTAGACCAAGGCCGAGGTCTTTGCCTTGATGTTGGAGACTTCATTGGTGTGCTGCTGTCTTGTTTTTTTTTTACTCAAAGTTTTTTGGCCTGTGTGTGATTTTTGTTTGGACTACAAAAGAAGATGGATCCTTGGGCTCCTTGGGTTCGAATCCAGCATCTATCGAACACCTGGATATGTCTCGCACACCGGTGATGTATCTAAAATCAAGGGTTTTATTCCAGCACTTGAACTTGACCTTGGTCCCCGCCCAGAGACCTCCCACTGTATTGGGTTTCCCCACTGAAGGTTTGATCATAGACCAACGTCAAGGTCTTTGCTGGATGCCCTGGTGCTGGGTATGACATCGGCATGCTGCAGTTTTGTTTTCTCCTTGAAGTGTTTGGCTTGTATTTAGGAATTGAGGCTACAAAGAGATGATGCTTGGGCTGCTTGGGTGCAAATCCAGCATGATTTGAACGCCTTGACTTGTCTCACACACTGATGATGTGCACAGCATCAAGTATTTATTCTAGCAAAGACCTTGACCTTGGTCCCCACCCAGAGACCTCCCACTGTATTGGGTTCCACCACTCAAGGTTTACTCACAGACCAAGGCCAAGGTCTTTGCTGGATGCCCTAGTGTTGGGTATAGGAATTGAGGCTACAAAGAGATAATCCCTGGGTTGCTTGGGTCCAAATACGACATCATATGTACACCTTGACATGTCTCACACACTGATGACATGTCCAACATCAAGGCTTTATGTTAGCAAAGACTTTGACCTTGGTCCCGGCCCAGAGACCTCCCACTGTATTGGTTTTCACCACTGAAGGTTTAACCATAGACCAAGGCCAAGGTCTTTGCTGGATGCCCTGGTGTTGGGTATGACATCAGCATTCTGCGGTTTTGTTTTCTCCTTAAAGTGTTTGGCTTGTATTTATGAACTGAGGCTACAAAAAGATGATCCCTGGGTTGCTTCGGTCCAAATCATTGCCCAACACCTTGACTCGTCTCACACACTGATGATGTGTCCAGCATCAAGTCTTTATTCTAGCAAATGCCTAGAACCTGGTCCCGGCCCAGAGACCTCCCACTGTATTGGGTTTCACCACTGAAAGTAAACCATAGACCAAGGCTTGGCTTGTATTTAGGAATTGAGGCTACAAAGAGATGATCCTTGGGCTGCTTGGGTCCAAATCCGGAATCATATGAACACCTTGACATGTCTCACACACTGATGACATGTCCAACATCAAGACTTTATTCTAGCAAAGACCTTGACCTTGGTCCCAGCCCAGAGACCTCCCACTGTATTGGGTTTCACCACTCAAGGTTTAATCATAGACCAAGGCCAAGGTCTTTGCTGGATGTCCTGGTGTTGGGTATAGGAACTGAGGCTACAAAGAGATAATCCCTATGTTGCTTGGGTCCAAATCCAGCAGGATTCAAATGCCTTGACTCATCTCACACACTGAGGATGTGTCCAGCATCAAGTCTTTATTCTAGCAAGCCTAGAACCTGGTCCATGTCCAGAAACCTCCCACTGTATTGGGTTTCACCACTCAAGGTTTAGTCACAGACCAAGGCCAAGGTCTTTGCTGGATGCCCTGATGTTGGATATGACATCGGCTTCAAAGTGTTTGGCTTGTATTTAGGAATTGAGGCTACAAAGAGATGATCCTTGGGCTGCTTGGGTCCAAATCCGGTATCATATGAACACTTTGACATGTCTCACACACTGATGACATGTCCAACATCAAGGCTTTATTAGACCTTGACCTTGGTCCCGACCCAGAGACTTCCCACTGTATTGGGTTTCACCACTGAAGGTTTAGTCACAGACCAAGGCCAAGGTCTTTGCTGGATGTCCTGGGTGTTGGGTGTAGGAATTGAGGCTACAAAGAGATGCTCCCTGGGTTGCTTGGGTCCAAATCCAGCATGATTTGAACGTATTGACTCGTCTCACACACTGATGATATTTCCAGCATCAAGTCTTTACTCTAGCAAAGCATAGAACCTGGTCCATGTCCATGTTTCCTCGAAGTGCTTGGCTTGTATTTATGAACAGAGGCTACAGAGAGGATCCCTAGGTTGCTTCGGTCCAAATCTGGCTCCCCCCCCCCCCAGGCACCAATTATCTCCCTGCCTATCCTTCTTTGAAGTCTGACCTTCTCCCTGTGATCCAGTCTATACCTCAGTCTGTTCTCTTGCTGGACCCCGCTGTGACTGGAAGAGGAAAGGCTTGAGCAGTGCCGGGAGCCGCGTCTGCGGGTATATAATTCACACCGTTTCCACGTCTTTACAAGAGTCAGTTAAAAATTAATCAGCGAGGCACGATCGTTAAATACCTTCTGAACTGCTTACATGGCCGGGAGCTGCAGGAACCAACGTTGTTTCTCCTCGTGTCTTCTCGCCGCGCCTCTGAGCTCAGATGCCTTCTGTCTGGCCGGACTAATCGTGGGTCGTTTCATGAGATATAAAGCTGCAGATTTTATATTGCATTGTAGGGGGTCGGGGGGAAATATCCGCACGTAAAACGCTCTGCAGACACCAAACCCAAAATACCGAGCGTGATCCAAACCAGACACAGAAGTCTGCCCCGAAGTTACCAGAACAGAAGAAACGTCGGCCCACCTAGTCTGCCGGTCACCTGATCAAATGCTACATATTGTCAAGCTTTGCCTGTTTGTAACATTGTATATATGCAGTATGTGGGGATGGATAGATAGATGGATGGATGGATGGATAGATAGAATAGATAGATATCAACCATCATGACTACCCACCATAACCCATCCAGCCATGAACTCCACTAGACCTCTGAAGGTACGTTGTGATATCTGGCACCAAACCGTCAGCGGCAGATCCTTGAAGTCCTGTAAGTTGGGAAGCGGGGCCTCCGTGGATCTGACTAGTTTTTCCAGCACATCCCACAAATGCTCGATTGGATGGAGATCTGGAGAGTTTGGAGGCCAAGTTAACATTTTGAACCCACTATTTTGTCCCTCAAACCATTCTTGAATTTATCAGCCTAGTCCACCTTCTTCTTCTTTTCCTCTGTGGTCCAGTTCTGAAGCTCACGTGCCCATTGTAGATACTTTTGGAGGTGGACACGTGGGGCACCCTGACCGGTCTTCAGCTACGCAGCCTCATACGCAGCAAGCTGCGATGCTCTGTGCATTCTGACATCTTTCTATCAGAACCAGCGTTACTTTTTCTTCAGCCATTTGAGCTCCAGTAGCCTTTGCTCCCCCCCATACGTCAGTGAGCCTTGGCCACCCATGACCCCAGCACCGGTTTTCCTTCCTTGTACCACTTTTGTCAGTCCTCATCACTGCAGACCAGGAACATCCCGCATGAGCTCCTGTTTTGGAGTTGCTCTGATCCTAGATGAATCTCGAGGACATACCTATTTCCCACGATAGCCAGCACCACCACAGAAATTTTTTTTTAATAAATAAATTCGATCTGCAGAGATTACAACCGGAGAACATTTGATTTTGTCCCATTGGCAGGATTTACGCACAGTTTCGAAAAGTAAAAATACTCATACTCGTTCTGTAGCAATATCAGAATCTGTCAGGGCTGATTGGATTGGGAGACTATACCTACAGATACTTTTGGATCACCTTCAAAGTTGATGCAGAGACAGAATCAGAACCAGCAATGATTATAAAGCCTGAAGGCCAGCTCCAAAAATATTTAGGATGTAAAAATTGGCCAAAATGAGTTTTCCTGGCTGATGGCCACTGTTAAGCCACCACCATGGGAGTATTCATCCCTGGTGGTGGCTTGACACTGGTCATCAACTCAATTTGGCCAATTTTTACATCCCAAATATCTTTGGAGTTGGCCTTCAGGCTTTATGATCATTGATGGTTCTGATTCTGTTTCTGGATCAACTTTGAAGGTGATCCAAAAGTATCTGTAGGTATAGTCTCCCAATTCAATCAGCCCCTATCTCATGACATGAAATACGGAATAGTTGTCCCTCTTTACAGACAGCGGCCGGGTGCCTGAGCCTCGGGGCGAACTACACCACCTACACCCCCATTACCCCATCAAAAGGGGAATGAGGCCTATTAGCTTCAGCAAGATGCTTCATTATGGATTGCCCCTCCCCCCCGCCCAAGACCTCCCCGCCGCACATTAACTTTGCGTTGCTCCAGGCCATCTCCGGCATGCTATTTCTAAGCTGCGGTTCTCTGCCCGAGGTTCCATAGTGTTGACAACGTCTATGGACAACCATGAAGGTTGACACAAAGAAAACTAAATTAAAAAAAAGAAAGAAAAGAAAATGAAAGAACATGGATGACGGGTCAGGGCTGACACCACTCCACCCATAATAGCGATTGAGAAGATGTTTTTTAACTTGACATATAAGTCAGCTTTATTGGGGACACCTTTTTAATGGCATGGGAATACAAATTGCTAATCAGCCAATCACGTGGCAGCAACTCAATGGATTTAGGCGTCTAGACGTGGTGAAGACGACTTGCTGAAGTTCAAACCGAGCATCAGAATGGGGATGAAAGGGGATTTAAGTGACTTTGAATGTGACATAGTTGTTGGTGCCAGACAGGCTGGTCTGACTATTTCAAAAACTGCTGATCTACTGGGATTTTGCTTATAGAGAATGCTCCGAAAAAGAGAAAATATCCAGTGAGCAGCAATTGTGTCGAGGAAAATGCCTTGTTGATGTCAGAGGAGAATGGGCAGACTGAATGGAGATAATAGAAAGGCAACAGTAACTCCAATAACCACTCGTTACAACCAAGGTATGCAGAATACCATCACTGAATGCGCAACCTTGAAGCAGATGGGCTACAGCAGCAGAAGACCACACCGGGTGCCTCTCCTGTCAGCTAAGAACTGGAAATGGAGGCTAAAATTCGCACAGGCTCACCAAAATCGGACAATAGGAGATTGGAAAAAAGTTGCCTGGTCTGAGGAGTCTGGATTTCAGCTGCAACATTCAGATAGTAGGGTTAGAATTTGGAGGAAACACCATAAAAGCATGAATCCATCCTTCCTTGTATCAACGGTTCAGGCTGGTGGTGGTGGTGTCATGGTGTGGTGGATCCATCCTGCCTTGTATCAGCGGTTCAGGCTCGTGGTGGTGGTGGTGTCATGGTGTGGTGGATCCATCCTGCCTTGTATCAATGGTTCAGACTGGTGGTGGTGGTGTCATGGTGTGGTGGATCCATCCTGCCTCGTATCAATGGTTCAGGGAGGTGGTGGCGTCATGGTGTGGTGGATCCATCCTGCCTCATATCAATGGTTCAGGCTGGTGGTGGCGTCATGGTGTGGTGGATCCATCCTGCCTTGTATCAATGGTTCAGGCTGGTGGTGGTGTCATGGTGAGGTGGATCCATCCTGCCTTGTATCAATGGTTCAGGCTGGTGCTGGTGTCATGGTGAGGTGGATCCATCCTGCCTTGTATCAATGGTTCAGGCTGGTGGTGGTGGTGGTGTCATGGTATGGTGAATCCATCCTGCCTTGTATCAATGGTTCAGATAGTGGTGGTGTCATGGTGTGGTGGATCCATCCTGCCTTGTATCAACTGTTCAGGCTGGTGGTGGCAGTATCATGGTGTGGTGGTTCCATCCTGCCTTGTGTCATACCATATAGAGCATTTGGTAGACCCTATTCCAAAATTTTTCTATTTTTGGACAGTCCCATCAAATGTGTTTGAAGACTTTTGGACTGTCCCATCAAATGTGTTTGAAGACTTTTGGACAGTCCCATCAAATGTATTTGCATTTTTCTTTTTCATAAATAGACCCCATAACGTGAAGGAGGCTTCGGTGAATTGGGCCAGTGACCTCACGAGAAGTATCTATATTCTGGGTCCTAAAGGCTTTTCATTTCATTTTAATCCTAGCAAGTAAAGAAACCTCCATTCTTCTCCGGAATTCCCGGAACACGACTCATTGATTGACATTTTGGCCTCAGAATATCAGATGATGATGTTTAATGGTACAGGGGAATAATTATCTTCGAGCAATTAGCCTAAAACAATAGCTTTATTGGCCGCTTCCCTCTCTAGGGGGCAATCGATGATAGCCTTTGCGAGTCTCACGTAGCCTTGGGAAGCAACTAGACAACATCCTAAAATAAACTCCACTTCCCAAGTGAAAGCGGAATGCCAATAACAATGGAGCCCCCTTCCCACCCCTCTGCAAGGACGGCTTCCTCTGAATAATAGACGGAGAGCCGGCCCCTCTCCCCCTCCCTTGTATCACCTGTGATCAGAGCCTCCACCACTGACAAGGTGCATTGATAAAAGACCTCTGTCCGTATAATTACCCCCTGCGCCCCATTCACAGGAGCTCCGCTCAACTTTACACCGGCCACCTGTCTTTTCATGTGCTTCTACACTTGCTTGAGTTGATGACAGGAACCCGAGATACAGACGCAGATAAGAACTCCCTTGATGTCTTGCTTTTTCTTTTTTTTTCATTTATTGTCATTTATTGACATTTATTGCCGGTTGATGACCAGTCGGAATGCTACGTGAAAATAATATTTCTCAAAATTAAAAAAGTTAAAAACCTGGAGGACTTCAAATATTTATCACAAGTATTGGAGGAGACAGGAGGTGCTGAAAATAAAAGACTGGGTGGATAGGGCGGATCAAATATGTACATTGGAGGCAGGGGCGGACTGACAACTCATGGGGCCCCCGGGCAATAGGGGATCATGGGGCCCCTGTGTCCTCGCCCAAACTCAAAAAAGCCTATGAAAAAGGTACCAGGGGCATCTCATGGGGCCCCCTACTGACCCCGGGCCCTCGGGCAGTGCCCGAGTTTCCAAATGGTCAGTCCGCCCCTGATTGGAGGAACGTTATCATTTGAATGAAGATAAGATGGAGAGTCACCATACAAGAGGGAACAAATGGGGGGAATTCAAAAAGTCAAGGCCAGCCTTGGAGGTTATGGGGGATTAACAGAGAATAATATGGAAACATATTTTGTTCTTCTTTTATAGGGATTACGATCTCCTGAAATAAACAGGAAAATGCAGAGCAGAAAGGGTTAGGGATTGGATGGGGGGGGGATGGGTGGTAAATAGGTAGGGGGAGGGGGAAGGGATGAAACGATAAATGTTTTGATAATATTCTAAGGTTTTAATGAGTATGTTGGTGTAACTTGTTTAGCTGAAAAGTTAATAAATATTTAAATTAAAAATAAATAAATAAATTTATCAGCTCTTACCTATTTAGATGGACAGGTTCCCCAGCACCCAGGGCAAGGATGTAGAACTGCACCCTACACCCCCCCCCCCCCGCACCCATTCTTTCCCCCCCTTGCTCCGGCTGCCCATAGTTTGCACGTCCTAGAAGCAATTTCAACGTGCGATGTGCGTTTTTCATTACAGCTGTGGGGTGGGATGGGTTGGAGAGCGGGCCTGTTGGAGGTGTGACGGCAGACATGAAGCCACAGCCCACTGGTTGCCTACACTTAGGGGGGTACCCCCCCCCCCCGTTACCACTGCGCCCATTCCTACCCAACCCTTGTCCCAGGTCTGTTGGGTTATCTTCAGAAGACTTACTCACAGCAGGTCCAGTGGATCCAGCAATCCTCCTGTTGCAATCTGTCAATCATTTTGCCCCTGTGCCACATCATCAGGGGGCTGGTTGGAAGAGCCCCGGAAGAGCCAGCTGACCCCTTGATGATGCACATTGGCGA
This sequence comes from Staurois parvus, assembly GCF_062004578.1. Classification (NCBI taxonomy): domain Eukaryota; kingdom Metazoa; phylum Chordata; class Amphibia; order Anura; family Ranidae; genus Staurois; species Staurois parvus. Next base: position 634,992 of record NW_028319451.1, read on the forward strand.
ATGCCTATTAGAGTAACCCAATGCCTCCTGGGATCCATGAGGTGGGTAGGCCAAGGAGGGTGTGCATAACGGGGATGCCATTCTCTCCTAGGAAACAATCCTGATTCTGCATTCCCTCATTACCCCACACTCTGTACCCCCTATACTCCCAATACTTCCTTTTCTGTACCCCCTGCATCCCTCATTACTCCACACTCTGTACCCCCCCATACTCCCAATACTTGTTATTCTGTACCCCCTGCATCCCTCATTACTCCACACTCTGTACCCCCCCATACTCCCAATACTTGTTATTCTGTACCCCCTGCATCCCTCATTACTCCACACTCTGTACCCCCCCATACTCCCAATACTTCTTATTCTGTACCCCCTGCATCCCTCATTACTCCACACTCTGTACCCCCCCATACTCCCAATACTTCTTATTCTGTACCCCCTGCATCCCTCATTACTCCACACTCTGTACCCCCTATACTCCCAATACTTGTTATTCTGTACCCCCTGCATCCCTCATTACTCCACACTCTGTACCCCCTATACTCCCAATACTTCTTATTCTGTACCCCCTGCATCCCTCATTACCCCACACTCTGTACCCCCTATACTCCCAATAATTCTTATTCTGTACCCCCTGCATCCCTCATTACTCCACGCTCTGTACCCCCTATACTCCCAATACTTATTATGTACCCCCTGCATCCCTCATTACTCCACGCTCTGTACCCCCTATACTCCCAATACTTCTTATTATGTACCCCCTGCATCCCTCATTACCCCACGCTCTGTACCCCCTATACTCCCAATACTTCTTATTATGTACCCCCTGCATCCCTCATTACCCCACGCTCTGTACCCCCTATACTCCCAATACTTCTTATTATGTACCCCTGCATCCCTCATTACCCCACGCTCTGTACCCCCTATACTCCCAATACTTCTTATTCTGTACCCCCTGCATCCCTCATTACCCCACGCTCTGAACCCCCTATACTCCCAATACTTTTTATTCTGTACCCCCTACATCCCTCATTACTCCACAGTCTGTACCTCCTATACTCCCAATACTTTCTTTTCTGTACCCCCCCCCCGCATTCCCTATTACTTCACACTCTGTACCCCCCTATACTCCCCCTACATCCCTCATTACCCCACACTCTGTACCCCCTCTACTCCCAATACTTCTTATTCTGTACTCCCTGCACCCCTCATTACCCCACACTCTGTACCCCCTCTACTCCCAATACTTCTTATTCTGTACTCCCTGCACCCCTCATTACTCCACACTCTGTACCCCCTATACTCCCAATACTTCTTATTCTGTACCCCCTGCATCCCTCATTACCCCACACTCTGTACCCCCTATACTCCCAATACTTCTTATTCTGCACCCCCTACATCCCTCATTACCCCACGCTATGCATCTCTTGCATCCCCAATTACCCCACATTCTGCACCCCTGGATTCCCCATTACATGTTACTCTGCACCAACGCATCCTCCAAAACACCTCATTTTTCATCCCCCTGACACATTGTGCCCCCCGCTGCTCATATTTGGACTCTTCTCCAAAGCTTTACATGTAGTGGGAACACGTGCAGCTCCCCGAGGCCCTCTCCCCTGTGGCACCCTCTGCATGACTCACAGTTGGTCTCCTGAAGTTTTCCTGCCGCAAGCTCTATTGGGCCACGCCCATGGGCACAGATGAAGGGGATTCTGGAAGTTGCAGGCAGGGATGAGGAAGATGGTGGACTGTGAGTCTCCCCTACTGGGCCCCCTTTTGGCTCTGAGGAAGAGGTTCTGCCTCGAAACACGTCAGACATTTGGAGGCCTACAGTCCCCCAACAGGCACCATCAAGGGAGATTGGACCAAGCTGTCTTTTTTGTGATGTGCCTTTCTCATTTTTAGAAGGTAATCCACCATGCCTGTGCGCCCATTTGAAAACTCGGGCACTGCCCGCAGGCCCGGGGTCAGTAGGGGGCCCCATGAGATGCCCCTGGTACCTTTTTCATAGGCTTTTTTGAGTTTGGGCAAGTACACAGGGGTCCCATGATCCCCTATTGCCCAGGGGCCCCATGAGTTGTCAGTCCGCCCCTGGTCCTCTGTTTGTTTCTTTGCACTGGGCCCCCTTGCCAGCCTCATAGGGACCTGAGGGCCCCCCTATCAGCATCCCTGGGTGGCCCCTCACCTTACACGGTTGACATCGCCCACTTGAGATGACAGTGGCACGGCCTTTCCTCCCTCCGGTTTGCCAAGCCCGTCAGTCTGCTGCGAAGTGGTGGAATTGGAAAGCAAAATATTTGCCTAATTATTCAGACCATACGATTACCTAAGAGATTCCACAGGCCTCCGCATCGAATCTGAAACATAAAAACCACAAATGTTGTTTTTTCAGCTATAAAACGTTCGGTGTAACACAAAAAAATGGAGGAAAAAAAAAAAAGAGAAAAGAAACAATTTTCCATTTGCCTTATAAAACTTAACGTGGTGAAAATAAAGTTCAGTCCTCGCCCAACAGGGACTTGACTAAAACGCATTTTACTTGTGGGGGGGAGGGGCTTAACCTGCGACACGAGAAGAGCTGGGGCAAGAAACTTAAAGTGGAATTATACTTCCATCTTCCTCCTGGAGACTTCTGGGGTCGGGATCTTCCACTATTCTCATAGGCCGAGCTGTGGTGACATCATCTCAACATGGCCAACTAAGATGGCCAAAGGTCCCGGACCCAGGAGACACCAGGGATAGGACTGCGATGGCGGCTCTGAGTTCAGTCCGCGAGACATTCGTACGGCAAATTATTTTATAAATAGATCCCTTGTGTTACATTCTCCAGAACAGTGATCTCCAAACTGCGGCCCTTTCCTTGCCTCTATCCAGGACTTGGAACACTATTAATCCAACTGACACCAATTATGAGGCACCATTTCTCCCAGTGACACCATTAATGGGACACTGTTCCTTTCACTGACACCAATGAATGGAAAACAATTCCTCCCACTGATACCAATGAATGGAAAACAATTCCTCCCACTGATACCAATGAATGGAAAACAATTCCTCCCACTGATAAGAATGATGGGCACTATTCCTCCCACTGACACCAATGACGGGGCACTATTCCTCCCACTGACACCAATGATGGGGCACTATTCCTCCCACTGACACCAATGATGGGGCACTATTCCTCCCACTGACACCAATGATGGGGCACTATTCCTCCCACTGACACCAATGATGGGGCGCTATTCCTCCCACTGACACCATTAATGGGACACTATTCCTCCCACTGACACCAATGATGGGATCCTTGTGGACGGCCTTCCCAGAAGAGTTGAAGCTGTTATAGCTTCAAAGGGCGGGGCCAACTCAATATTGAACCCTACGGACTAAGACTGGGGGGCCATTAAAGGTCATGTGTGTGGAAAGGCCGGCGGCCCAATACTGCGGGCAATATAGTGTATATACGGTGGGGGGAGAATACTTGGGGCAATATAGTGTATATACGGGGGGGCAAATACTTGGGGCAATATAGTGTATATACGGGGGGGGCAAATATTTGGGGCAATATAGTGTATATATGGGGGGGGAATACTTGGGGCAATATAGTGTATATACGGGGGGGACAAATACTTGGGGCAATATAGTGTATATACGGGGGGGACAAATACTTGGGGCAATATAGTGTATATACGGGGGGGACAAATACTTGGGGCAATATAGTGTATATACGGGGGGGGCAAATACTTGGGGCAATATAGTGTATATATGGGGGGGCGGGGACAATACTTGTTGCAATATAGTGTATATAGGGGGGGCGGGGACAATTCTTGGGGCAATATAGTGTATATACGGGGGGGGGCAAATACTTGGGGCAATATAGTGTATATACGGGGGGGGACAATACTTGTGGCAATATAGTGTACATATGGGGGGGCAAATACTTGGGGCAATATAGTGTATATACGGGGGGGCAAATACTTGGGGCAATATAGTGTATATACGGGGGGGGCAAATACTTGAGGCAATATAGTGTATATACGGGGGGGGCAAATACTTGGGGCAATATAGTGTATATACGGGGGGCAAATACTTGAGGCAATATAGTGTATATACGGGGGGGCAAATACTTGGGGCAATATAGTGTATATACGGGGGGGGGGCAAATACTTGGGGCAATATAGTGTATATATACGGGGGGGCAAATACTTGGGGCAATATAGTGTATATAGAGGGGGGCGGGGCCAAATACTTGGGGCAATATAGTGTATATACGGGGGGGGGCAAATACTTGAGGCAATATATTGTATATACGGGGGGGGCAAATACTTGGGGCAATATAGTGTATGTCAGCCGTTTCCCAGCAGCTGGCCACAGGAACAGAAGGTATTACCTGTTATAAATACCATTCTCTCCGCATGTTTTTGTTTCACACTTTCGGTCTCCTGGAAACATTTCAAAAAAGGTTTCCATTTAAATCTAGATGGATTTTTACCTTTTTTTTTTCTCAAGTGTATTTTTCCACGTGGGAAGCAGAACATGAAGTCTCAGAATACTCCCTGATTAATGGGAACGGCGGGTTCAGGAACCGCACACATCTAGGGGACCCGTTTCTGTGGCATCATTCTAGGTGGAGATCTATCCATCTTCATAACGGGGAAGAGATCAAAGGATGCAATTTATTGTTTTTTTAGGAGATAACCTAGTAGGGCCTCTTCAAAAGCCCCCTATGGAAGATTTGAAGAGTGTAGGGGTCAGTAGTAAATAATGCAGAGTGCAGGGGTCAGTAGCAGGCAACACAAAGTGTAGAGGTCAGTAGTAAGTAATGCAGGTCCTAGGGGTCAGTAGTAAGTAACACAGAGTGTAGGGGTCAGTAGTAAATAATGCAGGTCCTAGGGGTCAGTAGTAAGTAACACAGAGTGTAGGGGTCAGTAGTAAATAATGCAAAGTGCAGGGGTCAGTTGTAAGTAATGCAGAGTGTGGGGGTCAGTAGTAAGAACACATAGAGTGTACGGGTCAGTAATAAGTAATGCAGAGTGTAGGGGTCAGTAATAAGTAATGCAGAGTGTAGGGGTCAGTAATAGGTAATGCAGAGTGTAGGGGTCAGTAATAATGCAGAGTGTAAAGGTCAGTAGTAAGTAATGCAGAGTGTGGGGGTCAGTAGTAAGAACACACGGAGTGTACGGGTCAGTAATAAGTAATGCAGAGTGTAGGGGTCAGTAGTAAATAATGCAGAGTGTGGGGGTCAGTAGTAAGAACACACAGAGTGTAAAGGTCAGTAGTAAGTAATGCAGAGTGTGGGGGTCAGTAGTAAGAACACACGGAGTGTACGGGTCAGTAGTAAGAACACACGGAGTGTATTGGTCAGTAGTAAGTAATGCAGAGTGTGGGGGTCAATGGTAAGAACACACAGAGTGTATTGGTCAGTAGTAAGTAATGCAGAGTGTGGGGGTCAGTAGTAAGAACACACAGAGTGTAAAGGTCAGTAGTAAGTAATGCAGAGTGTAGGGGTCAGTAGTAAATAATGCAGAGTGTAGGGGTCAGTAGTAACGCAGAATGTAGAGGTCAGTAGTAAATAATGCAGAGTGTAGGGGTCAGTAGTAAATAATGCAGAGTGTAGGGGTCAGTAGTAACGCAGAATGTAGGGGTCAGTAGTAAATAATGCAGAGTGTAGGGGTTAGTAATAACGCAGAGTGTGGGGGTCAGTAGTAAGAACACACGGAGTGTATGGGTCAGTAATAAGTAATGCAGAGTGTGGGGGTCAGTAGTAAGAACACACGGAGTGTACGGGTCAGTAATAAGTAATGCAGAGTGTGGGGGTCAGTAGTAAGAACACACAGAGTGTAAAGGTCAGTAGTAAGTAATGCAGAGTGTGGGGGTCAGTAGTAAGAACACACGGAGTGTACGGGTCAGTAATAAGTAATGCAGAGTGTAGGGGTCAGTAGTAAATAATGCAGAGTGTGGGGGTCAGTAGTAAGAACACACAGAGTGTAAAGGTCAGTAGTAAGTAATGCAGAGTGTGGGGGTCAGTAGTAAGAACACACAGAGTGTAAAGGTCAGTAGTAAGTAATGCAGAGTGTGGGGGTCAGTAGTAAGAACACACAGAGTGTATTGGTCAGTAGTTAGTGACATAGAGTGTAGGGATCAGAAGTAAATAATGCAGAGTGTACAGGTCAGTAATAACGCAGAGTGCAGGGGTCAGTAGTAAGAACACACAGAGTGTAAGGGTCAGTAGTAAGTAATGCAGAGTGTAGAAGTCAGTAGTAAGTGACATAGAGTGTAGGGGTCAGTAGTAAATAATGCAGAGTGCAGGGGTCAGTAATAATGCAGAGTGGAGGGGTCAGTAGTAAGTAATTCAGAGTGTAAGGGTCAGTCGTAATCAGCACAGAGTGTAGGGATCAGTAATAACGCAGAGTGCAGGGTCAGTAATAACACAATATGCAGGGGTCAGTAGTAAGTAATGCAGAGTTCAGAGGTCAGTAGTAAATAACACAAAGATCAGAGATCAGTAGTAAGTAAAGCAGAGTGCAGGGGTTAGGAGTAAGTAAAAGAGTTCAGAAGTCAATAGTATGTAATGCAGAATGTAGATGTAGGTAGTGCAGACTACAAGGGTCAGTAATATATAACACAGAGTGCAGAGGTCAGCAGTAAATAATGCAGAGCAGAGGGGTCAGTAGTAAGTAATGCAGAGTTCAGAGATCATTAGCATGTTATGCAGTGTGCAGGCGTCAGCAGTATATAAAACAGAGTGCAGTGGTCTAGAGTAAGTAACACAAAGTTCAGAGGTCAGTATTAAGTAACGCACAGTGCAGGACTCAGGAGTAGCACAGAGAGCTGGTAATAAGTAAGACAGAGTTCAGAGGTCAGTAGTATTTCATTCAGACTGCAGGGGTCAGGAGTAAGTAGCACAGAGTACAGAAGTAATGAAGAGTTCAGAGGTCTGTAGTATGTAATGCAGTATGCAAGGGTCAACAGTTTGTAAAACAGAGTGCAGTGGTCTGGAGTAAGTAACACAAAGTTCAGAGGTCAGTTTCTAAGTAACGCACAGTGCAGGACTCAGGAGTAGCGCAGAAAGCTGAAGATGGTAGTTAGTGAGGCAGAGTTCAGATTTCAGTAGTATGTGATGCAGTGTGCAAAGGTCAATAATATGTCATGCAGAGTGCGGGGATCAAGAGTATGCAACACAAACTTCAGAGGTCAATATTAGGTAATGCACAGTGCAGGAGTCAGGAGTAAGCAATGAAGAGTTCAGAGGCCAGTAGTATGTAAAGCACTGTCCAAGGGTCTGTAGTATGTGATACACAGTGCAGAGGTCAGTAGTAAGTAACAGATAGTTCAGAGGTCAGTAGTATGTGATACACAGTGCAGAGGTCAGTAGTAAGTAACAGATAGTTCAGAGGTCAGTAGTATGTGATGCACAGTGCAGAGGTCAGTAGTAAGTAACAGAGTTCAGAGGTCAGTAGTATGTGATACACAGTGCAGAGGTCAGTAGTAACACAGAGTTCAGAGATCAGTAGTATGTGATACACAGTACAGAGGTCAGTAGTAAGTAACAGAGTTCAGAGGTCAGTAGTATGTGATACACAGTGCAGAGGTCAGTAGTAACACAGAGTTCAGAGATCAGTAGTATGTGATACACAGTACAGAGGTCAGTAGTAAGTAACAGAGTTCAGAGGTCAGTAGTATGTGATACACAGTGCAGAGGTCAGTAGTAAGTAACAGATAGTTCAGAGGTCAGTAGTATGTGATACACAGTACAGAGGTCAGTAGTAACACAGAGTTCAGAGGTCAGTAGTATGTGATGCACAGTGCAGAGGTCAGTAGTAAGTAACAGAGTTCAGAGGTCAGTAGTATGTTATGCACAGTGCAGAGGTCAGTAGTAAGTAACAGATAGTTCAGAGGTCAGTAGTATGTGATACACAGTGCAGAGGTCAGTAGTAACACAGAGCTCAGAGGTCAGTAGTATGTGATACACAGTGCAGAGGTCAGTAGTAAGTAACACAGAGTTCAGAGGTCAGTAGTATGTTATGCACAGTGCAGAGGTCAGTAGTAACACAGAGTTCAGAGGTCAGTAGTACGTGATACACAGTGCAGAGGTCAGTAGTAAGTAACAGAGTTCAGAGGTCAGTAGTATGTGATGCACAGTGCAGAGGTCAGTAGTAACACAGAGTTCAGAGATCAGTAGTACGTGATACACAGTGCAGAGGTCAGTAGTAAGTAACAGAGTTCAGAGGTCAGTAGTATGTGATGCACAGTGCAGAGGTCAGTAGTAACACAGAGCTCAGAGGTCAGTAGTATGCAATGCAGAGTGCAGTGGTCAGGAGTAGGTAATGCAGAATGCAAGGGTCAGTAACACAGAGGTCAGTAGCTCATAATGGATAGTGCAGAGGTCAGTAGTACATAACACACATGAGTCGCTAATACACATCTCCCCCCACAAGCAAAAATACCCCACATCCAATACAAACATCTACCCGCCTATGCTAACATCACCCACAGCACAAATTTCCCCCTCTACTGTCAAAGTTAGCAGTGGCACCCAGCAGAGTGAGGGAAGTCCTCCCAGGTCTGTCCTCTTCTGTGTCATATGACATGTAAGAGCTGAGGAGGAGCCTAGGACTTCAGCTCTTCAATGCCTACTGCCGCTCTGATCTGAGGTTTGAGAGGCAGAGGGCAGGGTCAGGAGCTGGTATGGCAGGGTCATGATCTACTGGTCACATGGCCTTGATCAACAGGAAGATTGTGATCAACCCGTTGATGACTCCTGGTGCAAAAATAATAGGATATTAGATGAAATGTGTGCTAGTAACCCTTTGGTTAAGGCTACCCCAACAGCCTCTGGTTTACCCAGCCTGTTCATCCTGTAGGGATGCTATATAGCCCAAACGCATTCACGAAGAAGGGTGGGGGGCAGTATCTGGGGGCCATCTTATTAATAAAGCAGGCCTTCAGATTCCAATATTCCCTCTGCCTGCAGACACCAACAACCACTGGTCAGGGTTGTGAGGATGAAGGCCTTGTCTTACTCAACATGGGGACAAGGTACTTTGCCAGGGAGGCACCTTCCCCCCCATGTTGAGGGGATGTAGCCTGGTATGGATCATGGGATGAGCCTTTCCTGGCTGCCTACCCAGAGTAAGGGTCTGGAATGGATTTCCAGGGGGACCAGGAGATTCAGACTCTCTCCTTGTCCTGATGGCGTTTGTCACTGGAACTGAACATGGTGTTATCACCTTAACAGGAGATAAAGGAAATCTTCAAATGGGAACACCTGCTGCAGTAACAACTGTCTAAGAGGACCTTTACCCTCACTTTGGGAAGACTTCTTTCTGTTGGGTCTCTAGGACAGGGAGTGATAAGAAATCTCTCCAACTGGAGAAGGGTCAAGGGTTCCACCATTCCCTACTCTGCACAAAAAAAAAAGAAAAAATGGAGTTGACTTTAAATATACTTTCTGATACTGAGAGGTTTAACACCTATATTTAAACTTCAGTTATTTGTTTAGTTTTCACCAGAAATACGACTCTGTGTGACTTTTATAGTTTTAGGAGAGCCCATGTTGAATAATGGAGGTGGAATGGTACAAAGCTACAGATAGCAGTAGCGAACGGACCCCTAGGATGAAACTTTTATGGCAGGCCTCAGAATATAAGACCTGGACCCTACTTCTCCAGCTAAGGGACCCAGGTCCTAGGCCTCCATTTGCTAACTCCTAGGAAGAGTCAAAATGGAAAATGCGTGTCTAACTAACAGACACAAAGGTATCCTGGCGTGATGTCCATCCTTCATTGTCAGCAGAGAGCTTATTAGAAGCTTCCTGTCTAGTATCAATCACGCAGCAAGCAGATAGACAGTCTCTCTACCTGAGTTGAACAACATCAAAGTACTATGGGAGGGGAAAAGAGCAAAGAGATAGAAAGAAATGATTGAAAATATAGAAAAGGACATGCGTACTGGCCTATTCTTTATTTAGGTAGGGTCCCCAAGGGTTCTGTCAGGACCGGGATCTCAACCCCCAACCTCTGCTCTTGGTGGCAGTGCATCTTCTTGCTGAGCCATAAGAGATGCTGGACAGCACGCTGCCTGATTCCTTAGAGAACCCTAGCTTGTGTTTTTTTTCTCTTGAACCTTGAACCATTTGATCCTCCCATCAACTTCCTATTTAGGCCATGCCTTTTTACTTCCTGTTTGCCAGATTATTGTGCTCTCTCTCTCGGCAATAACTTGCTGCCATCCGTATCTTTGCTACCACTCATTACTGACCTTTGGATTGTTCCTCAACTATGCTTCTGCTTGATCCTAACCTGCAACTGTTTGTTGCCGACCTTTGGCTTGTTCTTTGACTACGTTTCTGCTTGATCCCTACCTGATATATCTTCTACTGGACCCTGGCTTGCTCATGGATGAACCTGAGGGCTAGAGCCTGGTACTAACACCTAGCAAAACCCATCAACACCATCAGGAGCTCTTGTAAATACCAGTTAGTGCTTAGACCCCGCACCTCAGGTGATCCCACATCATCCGCCAGGGTGACCTGCTTGTATACCTATCCAGCTGGTCGGTGGGAGCCTCTCTACTGCTATAGCTACTGGTCTACAAGCCTGACCCCTGACCGTGACGGGTTCCCTGGGTTTTTAGGACTCTAACATCATCCTTGCTTTACAGCTTCATTGCCAAGAGTTTAAAGATATGAGGAGGCACCAGAAAAGCCTGATGGGTGGGAGTGGTGGTATCTTTGAGGGCGCCTAAAAGGTGGAACTTCAAACTTACAAGATTCCTTTATGGGTCTATAGCATGGGGTGTCAAACTAGCGGCTCTCTGGCTGTTGCCAAACTACAAGTCCCAGGAGGCATTGCAAGGCTAATAGCTACAAGCACGACTCTCAAAGGCAGAGGCATGATGGGACTTGTAGGTTTGCAACAGCTGGAGAGGCGCCAGTTTAACACCCTGGTCTATAGCAATAAGTCAACTTGGCTAGCCTTGGCCAGTTATGAAGACCTACCACATAGACCCCCTTTTTACTTAAGCCTGGGATGAAAAGGGTGTGACAATAATTATAATAAAAGCACACACTTGAAAGCTCCTTCATTCTCCTACCAGTGTGGGCCCCTTCTTTATTTTTTAGCAATCGCTCTTCCGACTGGCAGACATTCAGTCCCAGGCGACATAATGCTCTATCCTTGAAGGCCATTTGGAGGGTTCACTGATACGTGTGGGAAAGCAGCAGCCATCTTTGCTACACCTGTTTTGAGGGCAGCCAGCCTCGCTCCCTCCTCCCGTCTGCTGGCATTCCCTTTGTTCACCTTATTTTGTTTCAGTAGCCACAGAATAATAGCTTGGCAGTTTCCATTCAGATCTGAAATAATGCCCAGAAAAAGAGAAGAGAGCGTCAGTTCCCTCTGTTGCTTCCCTTTGGAGAAACAGGCCCATTGGAACGGTTCAATAGCCTCTTTTTTTTTTTTTTCAGGAACTTTCAGGAGACCAAACAAGGTCACAAAATGTCACCCACGTTCCGCAAAGCTTCCTGAAGCTCCGAGTTGTGTCATCACACCAGCGAACACCTTTCGGAATCAGGTGACTTCAGGGACCAGACAATGGACAATTTTGCATTACACATCCCAGTCCTAGAGGTATACATTTCACTTGCGTTGGGACTTTGGGAGCCAAGCCTTCTAAAGTTTCCCCCATGATTCAAACCTCCTGAATATGAAGGACAAAGGCAAAACTCCCAAAGCGTCCCGGACAAAATACATGATTAAACATTGTAGCTTTGCACGGCTTTATCTGGTATCTGAACGCAAAAAGAGGACAAAGGAGTTTAATTTTTGTTGGTTGGATTAGAGGCGTATTCACTCTTTGCAGACGCGGTAAAGGCAACAGACACTCGATGGGGTTCTTACAAAGACTTCGGAGGATAGTGTATGATCTCAATCTTCTCAGCCCGGTGTAGAATGACTGGAACTGTTACTGCTGTGCCAGGTTCAGATTGTCTCCTTTCAGATCATCGTCTCAATGATGTCATATGTTTCAGTTACAATGGATGCACCACTCATTATACTGGTCCTTATTAAGTTTTTTAAGAACAGTATATCCAAACCCGATCACTAACATCTCATACAGGCTTGGACTTGGACTAAAATTAGGCCCGGCATTTTAGACTGAGCAGCCTCGAACCTGGGGGCCCTTCCCTTGGAGCCCAGTGGCAGAACGCTATGACCCCGTCACAAATGCAACACTTGCAACTCTGGTAGTTCCACGACTACCGGTGTCAATAGTTTTTTTATTTTATTGTTTTAGTATTTTTTACCATCTTATTTATTGATTGATTTTTTTACATTTTTTTTTAAAGGCGCTCTGTTGAGGGGCTTTAATGAGATATCAGGGGTCTAAACAGACTCCTGACATCTCACCTTTGAGACAGAGAAAGGAGATGGACACAATCCTCAATAGCCATCTCTGAAGCCTCAGCAGCACAGAATGAGTGGACAGGAATAGCACTGTACAGAGGTTTCCCTTCATTTACAAACTGAAGCATAGTAAACACAGTTTACTAAACTTCAGTTATGAATGAACAAAGTCAGTGATTGGTACTGATTACTGACTCTGTCCATTCAGACAAGGAAGGTGTCAGGGGCGGACTGACCATTTGGAAACTCAGGCACTGCCCGAGGGAGCGGGGTCAGTAGGGGGCCCCATGAGATGCCCCTGGTACCTTTTTCATAGGCTTTTTTGAGTTTGGGCAATGACACAGGGGCCCCATGATCCCCTATTACCCGGGGGCCCCATGAGTTGTCAGTCCGCCTCTGGAAGGGGTGGTAAATGACACATTTACCAGCCCCTTTCCTACTCTCCATCCTGACAGATTAGCCCCCTACTAGTGACTGTTCACCTCAATTAAAGGAACAGGAGCCAGATCCCACGCTCAAAATATCCAGATTGTTGGGTGAAGAGAAGTTCATCTGGGGTCTGGGGTGGTACAACTAGGAGATTCTGGCTAGCTCTCCAATAGAGACCATGCTGCAAAAGAAGGAGACACTTGTGAATAGTTCAGGAAGTTGTCTTCAGTTATCGGTTCCCTTGGAAAAGTCTCCAGATTATTGGGTGAAGAGTTCATCTGGGGTCTGGGGTGGTACAACTAGGAGATTCTGGCTAGCTCTCCAACAAAGACCATGTTTCAGAAGAAGCAGAAGCTTGTGAATAGTTCAGGAAGCTGTCTTCAGTTATCGGTTCCCTTGGAAAAGTCTCCAGATTATTGGGTGAAGAGGAGTTCATCTGGGGTGGTACAACTAGGAGATGCTGGCTAGCTCTCCAACAGAGACCATGTTTCAGAAGAAGCAGAAGCTTGTGAATAGCTCAGGAAGTTGTCTTCAGTTATCGGTTCCCTTGGAAAAGTCTCCAGATTGTTGGTTGAAGAGTTCATCTGGGGTCTGGGGTGGTACAACTAGGAGATGCTGGCTACCTCTCCAACAGAGACTGTGTTGCAGAAGAAGGAGAAGCTTGTGAATAGTTCAGGAAGTTGTCTTCAGTTATCGGTTCCCTTGGGCATCTTAAGAACTGTAATTCCTAAACCCCTCCCACAATGTGGATGTACATACCCTCAAATTACCCCTGAGAATGCGCACTGTCCGCCAGGGGCGGACTGACAACTCATGGGGCCCCTGGGCAATAGGGGATCATGGGGCCCCTGTGTCCTTGCCCAAACTCAAAAAAGCCTATGAAAAAAGTACCAGGGGCATCTCATGGGGCCCCCTACTGACCCCGGGCCCTCGGGTAGTGCCCAAGTTTCCAAATGGTCAGTCCTCCCCTGCTGTCCGCCCAGATCCATCATAGAACTATAGCTGGAATATGTTTTGGTAAATACCTGAAAAAAAAAAATTATGCCTGTGTCCAAATATATACGGACCTGACTGTGTGTAAAGTGCTGCGTAAATTGACGGCACTACATAAGTACCTGTAATAAATAATAAATAAATAATAATAATAATAAAAAAGTCCTGTCTATGGGAATAATTCTGATACTCTCTCTGGATTCGCTGCCACAAAAGTCCTGCACCTGACGACCCCAGCCTCTGGCACCGAAAGGGTAAAAGATCCGAAATGTTTGGGGATGAGGATTTCCCCATAATTAGCACTGTCAGCTATTTGCTCACCACAGAGAAATCGGTTGCAGGCATTTAGGCGTAATGAGGGGGCGACCTCGAGTATTTTGGGTATCACTTCCTGTGCAATCAGTCTTATTAGAAGACGGTTATCTATGCCGGGATTTGTGGCCGCAGATTCCAGCGTGGAATGCTGATGGTGATCCTCGCTGGCTGTCAAGGTGTCAACAGACATGATATCATAGGATGGTAAAAATCCCCAATGGTGAGACCATCCGGTGTCCATGATCGGGGAATAATACAAACCTCGCCCAGCTGCAACGCCGCAAAGCCTCTCCGTCCCGTCTCCATAGCCTCGTGTCACTGCCATACATGGAAGAAGAATATATCTGAAATAGATTTTAAAAATATTCTTCCCAAATATATTGCCATATATTTGAAATTATTATTATTATTATGCAGTATTTATAAAGCGCCAATAGTTGGCTCAGCGCTGTACATTACAAAGGGGGACAGAACATGTGACAGAACAATACCAATACAATGTGATACATGAGGGGATCGAGGGCCCTGCTCTTTCCAGCTTACAATCTAGGAGGTACTACAATTTTGTCCGCATTCAATATATTTCAAAAGATATTTCAATAAATTTATATATATACAGTTTTGTTCAAAATAATATCAGTGTGTTGAAAAAAGTGAATAAAGCTGAAAATCCTTCTAATCCTTTTATTTCCATCCACACAAATGCATTGGGAACACGACACATTCTATTCCAAATCACAACATGAAGAAAAATACATCAAATTTGTGTTGTTCCTCTAAAAAAAAATGGAAGAAAAGTGAATATTTGACGGTTCAAAAAAATGGCCGCGTTTGTATTCTTCTTTACAAACTCAAACATTCACTATATAAA
>NW_028319451.1:655000-793795 GCF_062004578.1 Staurois parvus
CTATCTATTATCTATCTATCTATCTATCTATCTATCTATCTATCTATCTATCTATCTATCTATCTATCTATTATCTATCTATCTATCTATTATCTATCTATCTATCTATCTATCTATCTATTATCTATCTATCTATTATCTATCTATCTATCTATCTATCTATCTATCTATCTATCTATCTATCTATCTATTATCTATCTATTTATCTATCTATCTATTATCTATCTATCAATCTATCTATCTATCTATCTATCTCTCTATCTATTATCTATCTATCTATCTATCTATCTATCTATTATCTATCTATCAATCTATCTATCTATCTATCTATCTCTCTATCTATTATCTATCTATCTATCTATCTATCTATCTATCTATCTATTATCTATCTATCTATCTATCTATCTATCTATCTATCTCTCTATCTATTATCTATCTATCTATCTATCTATCTATCTATCTATCTATCTATTATCTATCTATCTATCTATCTATCTATCTATCTATCTATTATCTATCTATCTATTATCTATCTATCTATCTATCTATCTATCTATCTATCTATCTATCTATCTATCTATCTATCTATCTATCTATTATCTATCTATCTATCTATCTATTATCTATCTATTATCTATCTATCTATTATCTATCTATCTATCTATCTATCTATCTATCTATCTATCTATCTATTATCTATCTATTATCTATCTATCTATCTATCTATCTATCTATCTATTATCTATCTATCTATCTATCTATCTATCTATCTATCTATTATCTATATATCTATCTAGTATCTATCTATTATCTATCTATCTATCTATCTATTATCTATCTATTATCTATCTATCTATATATCTATTATCTATCTATCTATCTATCTATCTATCTATCTATCTATCTATTATCTATCTATCTATCTATCTATCTATCTATCTATCTATCTATTATCTATCTATCTATTATCTATCTATCTATTATCTATCTATTATCTATCTATCTATCTATTATCTATCTATCTATCTATCTATCTATCTATTATCTATCTATCTATCTATCTATCTATCTATCTATCTATTATCTATCTATCTATCTATCTATATATCTATTATCTATCTATCTATCTATCTATCTATCTATCTATTATCTATCTATCTATCTATCTATTATCTATCTATCTATTATCTATCTATCTATTATCTATCTATTATCTATCTATCTATCTATTATCTATCTATCTATCTATCTATCTATCTATCTATCTATCTATCTATCTATTATCTATCTATCTATCTATCTATCTATCTATCTATCTATCTATTATCTATCTATCTATCTATCTATCTATCTATCTATTATCTATCTATTATCTATCTATCTATTATCTATCTATTATCTATCTATCTATTATCTATCTATCTATCTATCTATCTATCTATCTATCTATCTATCTATCTATTATCTATCTATCTATCTATCTATCTATCTATCTATCTATTATCTATCTATCTATTATCTATCTATCTATCTATCTATTATCTATCTATCTATCTATTATCTATCTATCTATCTATCTATCTATCTATCTATCTATTATCTATCTATCTATCTATCTATCATCTATCTATCTATCTATCTATCTATTTATCTATCTATTATCTATCTATTATCTATCTATTATCTATCTATTATCTATCTATCTATCTATCTATCTATCTATCTATCTATCTATCATCTATCTATCTATCTATCTATCTATCTATCTATCTATCTATCTATCTATCTATCTATCTATTATCTATCTATTATCTATCTATTATCTATCTATCTATCTATCTATTATCTATCTATCTATCTATCTATCTATCATCTATCTATCTATCTATCTATCTATCTATCTATCTATCTATCTATTATCTATCTATTATCTATCTATCTATCTATTATCTATCTATCTATCTATCTATCTATCTATTATCTATTATCTATCTATCTATTATCTATCTATCTATCTATCTATCTATCTATCTATCTATTATCTATCTATCTATCTATTATCTATCTATCTATCTATTATCTATCTATCTATTATCTATTTATCTATCTATCTATCTATCTATCTATCTATCTATCTATCTATCTATCTATCTATCTATCTATCTATCTATTATCTATCTATCTATCTATTATCTATCTATCTATCTATCTATTATCTATCTATCTATCTATCTATCTATCTATCTATCTATCTATTATCTATCTATCTATCTATCTATCTATTATCTATTATCTATCTATCTATCTATCTATCTATCTATCTATCTATCTATCTATCTATCTATCTATTATCTATCTATCTATCTATCTATCTATCAAATCATCTATATCTGTCTAGTGAGGAAGGTCCACTGTTGGATGGAGCTGCATTGCGTGGTCATACATCTCGGATTAGCGCCCTCCACATTGTAGATGATTAGCGGTAGCCATCCCTGCACTCTGCTCTCTCCTCCTATCAGCATGCTCCTTGTCAGCACACCTAATTGGCTCCTTGTGCTGCTTCTCCCTCTCCTAGTCTGAGCTCTGCTGTACCAGGACTGCAGCAGACTGATACCAGGCCACATTCAGGTCCTCACACTGATTACATCTAGAAATGATGCAACGATGAATTCAGAGCTGCGTCATTATGTGTTCATCTAGGTCCATGCTATTGTCTGCTGGGAATTGGGCCAAAATAGCAAGCTTCCCCCGATGCTCTCAGAAATACGGCACTGCCAGCAGACACGTGACAGTAGCATTATTGTTAATGCCCCCCCCACACACATACACAAACATACGCATACACACACGTACGCACACATACACTCACACACACACATACACGCACACATACACACACACGCGCACATACACACATACACACACACACACACGCACACACACATGCACACATACATACACGCATACACATACACGCACACACACACACACTTACACACACACATACACGCACACACATACATACACACACATACACGCATACACACATACACACACACGCACACATACATGCACACACATACACGCACACACACATACACGCACACACGCACACATGCACACAGACATACACACACGTATCTGCGATTGCATGCACTTTCCCGTGCGCCAATCCACATGGCGCTGCAGCAGTATGCAGTTGGATGTGTCGCACTTTTGGGATAAAGTCAGGGACTTCTTTTCCTGGGTTCTGGTGCCTAGAGCAGCCCATTGACATGAATGGACCGCGTTACACACGATGCCAGAGTGCGCACAGCAAACGCACTGAAACGCGCCCGCGCACCCGTGGGTGTGAACCAAGCCTTCCACTTTTCTGCTGCAACCATATTATTTTATCCTTCCTTCCACAACAGCCCGACCCTCGGATGCGGCGCCCTGCGGGGCCCAACAGATTCGGTTACAGCGCCGCGCGTCCCCCTTTCTGTTTGTGTAACAATGCCGCTGGAAGTAGTCGCACTGCATGATTAAACGATCGCAATTACGGCAAGACGGGGCGTGCAAACGCCAAAACCGTACATTACAGGGCACTAAATTCTCCCGCCGTGTGATCTCATGCCGGACTCGGAGGGGTCCTGGGGGACAACCTGTTAATGTCAGCCTATGATGTCACCATTCCGCCAGTCTGCCGCTCATGGGGGGGGGGGGCAGGCTAATGGCTTTTGTAATGCGCTTGGCTCCCGTCGCTGCGTTCGCTGCAAACCGATTAATGGCGCGCTCTGAACCTCATCTAAACAGCCTGCCAGTCCAGCACTCAGCACCTCTCCCTGCTGTGACAGCCCTCCGACCAGGGGCGGACTGACAACTCATGGGGCCCCCGGGCAATAGGGGATCATGGGGCCCCCGGGCAATAGGGGATCATGGGGCCCCCGGGCAATAGGAGATCATGAGGCCCCCGGGCAATAGGGGATCATGGGGCCCCTGTGTCCTCGCCCAAACTCAAATAAGCCTATGAAAAAGGTATTAGGGGCATCTCATGGGGCCCCCTATTGACCCCGGGCCCTCGGGCAGTGCCAGAGTTTCCAAATGGTCAGTCCGCCCCTGCCTCCGACCCTAAAAATAAGACGCTGGAGGAGGTTCCGGCGTTCTGATATGTTATATTATGTCGTGGTGAAGCGGAGCCGGCAGCAGATATCACCTTCATGGTTCATAATGTGACACCCCCCTCCAGGTATTTGTTACCTCTCACACAGAAGACAACGCCTTCAACTGGGTCTCTCTCCAGCAGGGCGGCGCCATCTCTGTTCAGGCATCAGCCAGGGTCACCATCTACTTCCTGGGCTGAGGTTCCTGCTCATAGGTGACGCAATCCCGATGTCTGTGCAGTGCCTGGCTGTGTTCACAAATGACTGACACTGATCAGCCCCTGTTGCAGCCTCTTACTTGTCAATTGCTACAAAGTTACAATGTACAGTCTGATCACTGGGGGAAGGGAGACTGAGGAAATGCCTCCTCCTCCTTCTACAAAGTTACAATGTACAGTCTGATCACTGGGGGAGGGGAGACTGAGGAAATGCTTCCTCCTCCTTCTACAAAGTTACAATGTACAGTCTGATCGCTGGGGGAGGGGAGACTGAGGAAATGCTTCCTCCTCCTTCTACAAAGTTGCAATGTACAGTCTGATCACTGGGGGAGGGGAGACTGAGGAAATGCCTCCTCCTTCTCCTACACAGTTACAATGTACAATCTGATCACTGGGGGAGGGGAGACTGAGGAAATGCTTCCTCCTCCTTCTACAAAGTTACAATGTACAGTCTGATCACTGGGGGAGGGGAGACTGAGGAATGGCCCATCCTCCTTCTACAAAGTTATAATGTACAGTCTGATCACTGGGGGAGGGGAGACCGAGGAAATGCCTCCTCCTCCTTCTACAAAGTTACAATGTAGAGTCTGATCGCTGGGGGAGGGGAGACTGAGGAAACGCCTCCTTCTCCTTCTACAAAGTTACAATCTAGAGTCTGATCGCTGGGGGAGGGGAGACTGAGGAAACGCCTCCTCCTCCTTCTACAAAGTTACAATGTACAGTCTGATCGCTGGGGGAGGGGAGACTGAGGAAATGCTTCCTTCTCCTACAAAGTTACAATGTACACTCTGATCATTGGGGGAGGGAAGACTGGAAAAAGACTGCCTGCAGCAGACTGATGACATCATCTTGGCCTAGGCAAAGTCACTGGGCCGAAGGTAAAGGGCAGCTTTTTAATGATACCAAAACATCCAGCAGACTAAAACGTTTACATGACACCCGGCAATGACAGTCTTTGCATTTCTCTCACGGGAGGTGCCCTTTAAATAATTGACAGGTTCTCCTCAAGGGCAGTGAAGGTCCTACAAACCTTAGCCATGACCTAAAATGCCATCCCACCTCTGAACACCCCATAACTGAGCACCAGCAAAGACCCGACACCTCCGATTCCCTGACAAATGTCCTCCATGGCTCCACCACCCACCAGCTTTCTGCTGCGTCTCGGGATTGCACTCACAGCTCCAGCCCAGGCCTGGAAGAGATAAGAGAATTCATCTGTAGCACTTTCCTCTACCGGCCATGGAACGCAGACAATGCAATGCGGACGCTGTTGGCAGCTCTGGCCAGGAGGGAAGGTTCCAGCTTTTAATTGATGCCACACATTATTTAAGGCGGGGGGGGGTACAGTTTCAAAGGACACGTCTTAGTGGTGGCATATTCAAATGCAAGCTGTGAAATGAGCTCTCATGTCTACAAGAGATTACGGCTTGAAGAAAACATTCAATTCTTGGACTAAATATATCCTTATTGGCCTTCGCAGGCTTTCTAGTCTGGAATTGGCCTACAACCCTCTTCTGCAGCACATCTGAGTCCTGTTCTCCATGTATACAAGCCTTCTTATTGGAAGGTGGTCAACCAACCCGAAACAGATGGGTCAGTTTTGGGTGGTGGCCCCATAATCCCAGCTCTTCTTTCCTCTCTTCCTGTCTGAAGGAGGTGGGTAGCATCTTCTGTATACAGTCAAGGCCAGGGCTGCCCAAGTCACCATACAACGGCCACCAGGTCAGAACATCAGGCTGTGCTCCTTAAGAATTCCAAGGTGGCCACACTCGGAAGCTCCTCACAAGAAGATAAGGCAAGTAAGGCAAAAGGGAGTGCAGTCTTTCTTGACTTGTAGGGAGGCCATTGCAAGTGCAGAGAGTGGAATTAAAAAGAATGTTTTCAGCCCTTTTGACATTAAATTCTTGGATGAAATATATCCTTATTGGCCTTCACAGGCTTTCTAGTCTGGAATTGGCCTACAACCCTCTTCTGCAGCACATCTGAGTCCTGTTCTCCATGTATAAAAGCCTTCCTGTTGGGAGGTGGTCAACCAACCCGAAACAGATGGGTCAGTTTTGCATGGTGACCCCATAATCCCAGCTGTGGTCCTTAGGACTTCCAAGGTGGCCACACTCAGAAGCTCCTCCCAAGAAGATAAGTCAAGTAGCGTGGAGGGGAGCGCAGTCTTGCTTGACTTGTAGGGAAGGAGTTGCACGCGCAGAGAGTGGAATTAAAAAGAATGTTTTCAGCCCTTTTGACGTTAAATTCTTTGATCAAATATATCCTTATTGGCCTTCGCGGGCTTTCTAGTCTGGAATTGGCCTACAACCCTCTTCTGCAGCACATCTGAGTCCTGTTCTCCATGTATACAAGCCTTCCTGTTGGAAGGTGGTCAACCAACCCGAAACAGATGGGTCAGTTTTGGGTGGTGGCCCCATAATCCCAGCTCTTCTTTCCTCTCTTCCTATCTGAAGGAGGTGGGTAGCATCTTCTGTATACAGTCAAGGCCAGGGCTGTCCAAGTCACCATACAACTGCTCCTGTGGAGGGCCACCAGGTCCGAACATCAGGCTGTGCTCCTTAGGACTTCCAAGGTGGCCACACTCGGAAGCTCCTCCCAAGAAGATAAGTCAAGTAGGGTGGAGGGGAGTGCAGTCTTGCTTGACTTGTAGGGAGGGAGTTGCACGCGCAGAGAGTGGACTTAAAAATAATGTTTTCAGCCCTTTTGAGTTGTGTTTGTTACGTTGATGAAAAGGGCGAGTTTGCGTGGAGATCAGCCGGACCTGAACAAAACACAATAAAGAAACGTTTGTCGCCACAATGGAGCGTGAAACACGAAGAAAGTGGGAAAAAAAGCAAGTGAAGATATTGACTATAAAGAGTCACGTGACATCAGACGGCGACAAATGTTTGTGATAGGTCAGTCCACGCCGGATGAAAACCTTTCTAATGGAAGAGTCGTCTAAATCTCTAAATGTCGTTCATTAAGTATGCGGCCTTCTGTACATAAACAGGCAGTGAGGGGGTGCCGAGGGCCCGTCAGTGATGGGGACACTGGCCGTGTGCTAGCCGGGTGGCCACTGAGCCTCCTCATAGTCTGAAGGGGATTAAACCTGCTTGTAATAACGTAATCACTTTCCCCGTCATGTGATTTGTCTTCAGTCTAGACTTGTACGTCTCGCAGCGTTTTACAATTAAACCGACTTCTTAATTAACGCTGAAAAAAAATTAATGGCACCCGACCCTCCCCCCCCCCTCCTCCCTCCCTCCCGCCCGCCCAATATTTCCTTCTCTGTCTCTCTGCATCTCTCTCTCTGTTTCTATTTCTCACCTCGCTTTCTCTTGCTCTCTCCTTTCTATCTCTTTGTTCTTCCTCTCTCCCCCCCCCCCTCCCCTATTCTCCTCTTCTCTCCTCTCCTCTCCACCTCCTCTCCACTTTCTCCTCTCTTTCCCTCTCCTTTCTCTGTTCTCCATCTCCAACTCCTCTCCACTCTCTCCTCTACACCTCCTCTCCACTCTCTCTTCTCCAACTCCACTCCTCTCCTCTCCACTCCCTCTCCCTCTCCACCTCACCTCCTCTCCTCTTCATCTAATCTCATCTCCTCTCCACTCCCTCTCCACCTGACCTCCTTTCCTCTCTTCTCCCCTCCACCTCCTCTCTACTCTCTCATCTCCTTCCCTCTCCCTTCTCTCTCTCTTCTCCATCTGTCTCTAACTCACCTCCACTCTCTCTTCTCCACCTCCTCCTTTCATCCCCTCCCCTCTCCTTTCTCTCTCTTCTCCTCTCCACATCCTCCTCTCATCCCCTCCCCTCTTCTTTCTCTCTCTTCTCCATCTCCAACTCCTCTCCCTTTCCTCTCCTCTCCTTTCCATCCTCTCTCTCTTTTTCTCTATCCCCTCTCCCTCCCTCTCTTCACCTCCTCTCCTCCCCTCTTCTTTCTCTCTCTCTCCCTCTCTTACTCCTGTCTCTTCCTGCCTCTTTCTCTCCCCCCACCTCTCTTCTCTCACTTCTCTCTTTCTAACTCTTCTCTCTTCTCTCCTCTCTCCCATTCTCTCTCTCTCTCTCTCTCTCTCTCTCTCTCTCTCTCTCTCTCTCTCTCTCCCTCTCTCCACCTCTTTTCTCCTCTCATCCCCCCTCTTCTTCACCTCCTCTTCACTCTCTCCTCTCCTCCCCTTTACTTTCTCTCCCTTCCCCATCTCCAACTCCTCTCCACCTCCTCTCCATCCTCCCTCTCTCTCTTTCTCTCTCTCGCACCCCTCCTCTCTCCCCGCCTCTGTCACTCCCCACCACACCTCTCCTCTCTCTCTCTCTCCCTCTCTCTCTCTCTCTCTTTCTCTCTCTCTTCTCTTTCTCCACCTCCTCCCCCCCCCCCCCGCCTCTCCCATTCTCTCTCTCTTCCTCTCTCCACCTCCTGTTTTCTTCTCTGCTCACCTCTCCCTTTTTCTCTCCTTCCCATTCACTCTCCCATTCCCCCTCTTTCCCTCTCTGTCCCCCTCTCTCCACCTCCTCTCCTCTCCACCTCCTCTGCTCTTCTCTCCACCTCCTCTCTTTTCCTCTCCTCTCTTGTCCTCTCTACCTCCTTTCTTCTCCTCTCCACCTCCTCTCCTCCCCTCCCCTCTCCTTCTCTTCTCTCCTCTCCTCTCCAACTCCTCTCCTCTCCTTTCCTCTTCTCTCCTCTCCCTGTCCTCTCCTCTCCTCTGCACCTCCTCTCCTCTCCTCCACTCTCTTCTCCTCCCCTCTCCTCTCCATCTCCTGTCTTCTCCTCTCCTCTCCACCTCCTCTCCTCTCTTCTCCTCCCCTCTCCACCTCCTCTCTTCTCCACCTCCTCTCCTCCACTCTCCTCTCCACCCCTCTCCTCTCCACCCCTCTCCTCTCCACCTCCTGTCCTCTCCTCTCCACCTCCTCTCCTCTCCTCTCCTCTCCTCCACTCTCTTCTCCTCCCCTCCCCTCTCCACCTCCTCTCTTCTCCACCTCCTCTCCTCCACTCTCCTCTCCACCCCTCTCCTCTCCACCTCCTGTCCTCTCCTCTCCACCTCCTCTCCTCCACTCCCCTCTCCTCTCTTCTCCTCCCCTCTTCTTTCTTTCCCTTTCTCTCTCCATCTTGCTACACTTTGCAGAGAACATGAAAAAAGAGAAAAAAACAGAGAGTGAGTGCGGCTGCTGAGGGTTGCTGTAGAAGTATTGCTGTGCATTACACCCTCATAAAGGGTTTGTGGAGACGTACAATCACATCTGGGCACCTTGTTAAATAGGACAATTTTTTTTTTATTTTTCCATGGAGGTGGGAATGGTGAAGGTTTATGTTACCATAAAAACAAATCATTATGAGACGGGCCGGCCTGAGATGATTGCCTTTATTGTATTTATATTTTCATGGTTAATGTTGCTCACTCTACACTTTCCATGTGTTTCATTATCACCAACGTTCCCCGAGCCGGGACGGGTCTGGCCCGTTCTCCCACCCGGCCGCTATGGCCTTGTAAACCGGGCCCTTATGGAAGCTTTATTGTGTTCCAGGGCCCCGCTCCCAGCCAACCCAGTTTATTTGAGGGAGGCCGAGGACAGCTGGGAAGTTCTACCATCGCCACGAACGGCACGGTTCACGGCTCTAAAGAGTATTGTTAAAATAGGAGCTGGACCAAATTATTAAGCGCCAGGGCTATTAAAAAGCATTTTAAAATTTCCCAGAGGCCCCTAATCCAATGACTCCCTGCGTGTTGTTAAGCTACTGTTCAATATATTTATAGAGTTTATATGCTTTTTTTTACATGAGCAAGGAAAACCTATTTTATTCAATGAACTTGTATGCTGCCTCCTTATTTTGTGTTGCTTGTGGCTTTCCAGTTTGAATATATTTCTTGTACCGTATTACTATGTATATAATTATTATTATTATTATTATTATTATACAGGATTTATACAGTGCCAACAGTTTGCACAGTGCTTTACAAAATGAAAAATGAAGGTAGACATTACGGACACAGTACAAAAAATATATATATACATATATTTATGTATATATATATTTATTTTATATATATATATATATATATATACTGTATATATATATATATATATATATATATATATATATATATATTATATATATAATTGTAGACAGTAGTTTTTATTATTGCACATTTTAATATATGTGGTGATTCTCCTACTTGTGGTTAACTGTATATAGCTATTATTATTGTTATATTTTTATCTTCATTATTGTTATTATAATAGTATTATTATTATTATTGGTTTATTTATTATTGGTAAATTATTTATATTATTATTATTAGTAGTAGTAGTAGTAGTAGTAGTATTGATTTATTTATTATTTAAATTATTATTATTATTATTATTCAGGATTTATATAGTGCCAACAGTTTGCACAGTGCTTTACAAAATAAAGGTAGACATTACAGTTACAATACAATATATATATATATATATATATATATATATATATAATTGTAGACAGTAGTTTTTATTATTGCACATTTTAATATACCGGTATGTGGTGATTCTCCCACTTGTGGTTAACTGTATATAGCTATTATTATTGTTATATTTTTATCTTCATTATTGTTATTATAATAGTATTATTATTATTGCTTTATTTATTATTATTAAATTATTTATATTATTATTAGTAGTAGTAGTATTGATTTATTTATTATTGTTAAAGTATTATTATTCAGGATATATATAGTGCCAACAGTTTGCACAGTGCTTTACAAAAAAAGGTAGACATTACAGTTACAATACAATATATATATATATAATATAATTGTAGACAGTAGTTTTTATTATTGCACATTTTAATATATGTGGTGATTCTCCCATTTGTGGTTCACTGTATATAGCTACAGTCACTCCTTGATCATCAAAAAATAAAAAAAAATTTAAGTAGAGAAGAAAAATCCGGAGGGCTGCACATCCGTGCACATAACGTGCTTCATGCTGGCATCATGGCTAAAAATTTAAATTTTAGCTCCATGAGTCACAGTGATCTACAATTATTATTAGTATTTTATTAATTTACTATTGTAATTATTATATTTTTATCATTATTATTGTTATTAATATTATTATTATTGATTTATTTATTATTGTTAAATTATTATTATTATTATTATTATAATACAGGATTTATGGCGCCAACAGTTTGCGCAGTGCTTTACAAAATAAAGGTAGACATTACAGTTACAATACAATATATATATAGTATTGTAACTGTTCCAGCACCTGTATTTTTAGGCGCTAAAAAGCACACATAAAAATGCACATGTGTAAATGCAGCGTGGGCTTGGGTCTCATCTATGTGTGTTGAGAACGTGCGCAAAATCACACAAAAACATCCTGTTCTGTAGCACACATGTGGGAGGGATCAGAGGTGTAACTAGAACCTGCGGGGCATCTGGGCCAGGAAACCCTGAAGGGCCCCCCTGAACCCATCCCGAGGCCCTAGCATTTGGTCCCAGGGCCCTTGCCACTAGTCCTAAAGGCCCTGCCCTGCATGCCTTCCCTTCAAAACATCCTATTCTGAAGCAGACACATAGGGAGCCATCAGAGGCCTAACTAGAACCTTCAGGGCTCTGGGCCAAGAAACCATGAAGAGTCCCACCCCAGACCCCATTCTGAGGCCCTATCCATTAGTCCCAGGGCCCTTGCCATCAGTTCCAGGGCCCTTTCCATCAGTCCAGGAGGCCCTTCCCTTCAAACCTTCCCTTCAAAAACATCCTATGCTGAAGCAGACACATAGGGAGCCATCAGAGACAAAACTAAAACCTTCAGGGCCCCGGGCCAAGAAACCATGAAGGCCCCCCCGAGACCCCATTCTGAGGTCTTATCCATTAGTCCCAGGGCCCTTACCATCAGTTCCGGGGCCCTTTCCATCAGTCCCGAAGGCCTTTCCCTTCAAGCCTTCCCTTCAAAAACATCCTATTCTGAAGCAGACACATAGGGAGCCATCAGAGGCATAACTAGAACCTTCAGGGCCCCGGCCAAGAAACCATGAAGGCCCCCCCCCCAGACCCCATTCTGAGGCCCTATGCATTAGTCCCAGGGCCCTTGCCATCAGTTCCAGGGCCCTTTCCATCAGTCCAGGAGGCCCTTCCCTTCAAGCCTTCCCTTCAAAAACATCCTATGCTGAAGCAGACACATAGGGAGCCATCAGAGGCATAACTAAAACCTTCAGGGCTCCGGGCCAAGAAACCATGAAGGCCCCCCCCCCCATATCCCATTCTGAGGCCCTATCCATTAGTCCCAGGGCCCTTGCCATCAGTTCCGGGGCCCTGATTTGCATCAGTCCCGGAGGCCTTTCCCTTCAAGCCTTCCCTTCAAAAACATCCTATTCTGAAGCAGACACATAGGGAGCTATCAGAGGCATAACTAGAACCTTCAGGGCCAAGAAACCATGTAAGGCCCCCCTGACCCCATCCTGAGGCCCTATCCATTAATCCCAGGGCTCTTCCCTCCAAGTCTGGGGCCCTTCCCACTGATCCTGAGCCCTTTACTCCCACGCAGGAGCCCTTTCACATGTTCTGGAGCAGGACCCTCTTCTTGCCATCTTAGCCCTCCATTGGTGAAGCTCCAGAACTCGGTCACAAATGCAACCTTTGCAATCCTGGTAGTTCCGCCAATGGGTGCCATGAACTTTTTATAGCACTCTCATGCATCTGCACTATGCGCTTCAGTGCAGCTTAGTTTTACAAAAGGGTCAGGGACGTCTTTCCCCTCGTTTCTCGTTGGTAGGGCATCCCAATTGAACGAACCCTACACCCATCGCACGAGAACGCACTTAGATGTGAACCAAGGCTTGCCATTTTTTTTTTCTGTTTTTAGAATGATAAAGTAGCCTGTATTAAGTATTTATTTCACATGCGAACAGCAGAGGTCTTCTTAACTGTTTAACGAAAAAAAAAAAAAATATAGGAAAACGATTTACTGACACATAACAAAAAATGAATACAACACCGGGGGGAGATAGCTGGCAAGATCTGATACGAAACGTCGCCAACCTCGGTATGGAAAAAAAAAAAATACACACAATAAACGACCAACACGGCCAAGTCTTAAGTGAACTGAACATATCTCTTCAGCCGGAGCCCGGAGCCAAGTTGGCACGCCGGCAGTGGAACCTTTTCTGTGTTTTCTATAAAATGTTCTTATAGGTCGTGATTGGATTTGGGGGAAACAGTTACAAGGTCGGACTATAATTTTAGAGCTGTAACACTTTCTCCCAGAAAGCCCAAATTAGAAAGTTAATGCGGTTGGCTGGGGAAAGGAGGGGGGGGGGGGTTAGGCGTTATTATAATGGCGATATTTTCTACCGTCGAACATAAGGAAAATTAAGAAGAAAAAAAAAAAGTTTATGAAAACAAGTTCGGTTCAAAGCGAGGGAGAGTCTCCGTGACCAAAATGTGCCGTATGTTTATTTACTTTAAGGGGGAATCTTTTTTTAGACTCTGGATGTTAAAATTAGATTTTTATTTTATTTTTAGACCTGGAGAGACGTCTTAAAGGAGAAGCGCGGCCTGTTTTCAGAGTTATTGTGGTACAGCTGGCTCGAAGGCAGCGTTAGGCGAGGCTTCCCCCTTGGCTTGGCCTTGCTGTTTCATATTTTTATTTTTGTATCTCTAGATAGAGTTAGAGATTTATCGGTGCTTCCCCTTGCAGGGGTGTCAAACTGGTGGCCCTCCAGCTGTTGCCAAACTACTAGTCTACAAGCCTGACCCCTGACAGGTTCCCTGGGTCTTTAGGACTCTAACAACATCCTTGCTTTGCAGCTTCATTGCCAAGAGTGTAAAGATATGAGGAGGCACCAGGAAAGCCTGGTGGGTGGGAGTGGTGGTACCTTTGAGGGCATCTAAAAGGTGGAACTTCAAACTTACAAGACTCCTTTATGGGTCTATAGCATGGGATGTCAAACTGTTAGAGATTTATCGGTGCTTCCTTCTGCAGGGGTGTCAAACTGGTGGCCCTCCAGCTGTTTGCCAAACTACAAACTACTGGTCTACAAGCCTGACCCCTGACTGTGACAGGTTCCCTGGGTCTTTAGGACCCTAACAACATACTTGCTTTGTGAAGATATGAGGAGGCACCAGAAAAGCCTGGTGGGTGGGAATGGTGATACCATTGAGGGCGCCTAAAAGGTGGAACTTCGAACTTACAAGATTCCTTTATGGGTCTATAGCGGGGGTGTCAAAATGGCGGCCCTCCAGCTGTTTGCCAAACTACAAACTACTGGTCTACAAGCCTGACCCCTGACAAGTTCCCTGGGTCTTTAGGACTCTAACAACATCCTTGCTTTACAGATTCATTGCCAAGAGTGTGAAGATATGAGGAGGCACCAGAAAAGCTTGGTGGGTGGGAGTGGTGGTACCTTTGAGGGCACCTAAAAGGTAGAACTTCAAACTTACAAGATTCCTTTATGGGTCTATAGCAGGGGTGTCAAACTGTTAGAGATTTATAAGTGTTTCCTCCTGCAGGGGTGTCAAACTGGTGGCCCTCCAGCTGTTTGCCAAACTACAAACTACTGGTCTACAAGCCTGACCCCTGACAGGTTCCCTGAGTCTTTAGGACTCTAACAACATCCTTGCTTTGCAGCTTCATTGCCAAGGGTGTAAAGATAGGAGGCACCAGAAAAGCCTGGTGGGTGGGAGTGGTGGTACCTTTGAGGGCGCCTAAAAGGTAGAACTTCAAACTTACAAGATTCCTTTATGGGTCTATAGCAGGGGTGTCAAACTGTTAGAGATTTATAAGTGCTTCCTCCTGCAGGGGTGTCAAACTGGTGGCCCTCCAGCTGTTTGCCAAACTACAAACTACTGGTCTACAAGCCTGACCCCTGACTGTGACAGGTTCCCTGGGTCTTTAGGACCCTAACAACATACTTGCTTTGTGAAGATATGAGGAGGCACCAGAAAAGCCTGGTGGGTGGGAATGGTGGTACCATTGAGGGCGCCTAAAAGGTGGAACTTCGAACTTACAAGATTCCTTTATGGGTCTATAGCGGGGGTGTCAAAATGGCGGCCCTCCAGCTGTTTGCCAAACTACAAACTACTGGTCTACAAGCCTGACCCCTGACAAGTTCCCTGGGTCTTTAGGACTCTAACAACATCCTTGCTTTACAGATTCATTGCCAAGAGTGTGAAGATATGAGGAGGCACCAGAAAAGCTTGGTGGGTGGGAGTGGTGGTACCTTTGAGGGCACCTAAAAGGTAGAACTTCAAACTTACAAGATTCCTTTATGGGTCTATAGCAGGGGTGTCAAACTGTTAGAGATTTATAAGTGTTTCCTCCTGCAGGGGTGTCAAACTGGTGGCCCTCCAGCTGTTTGCCAAACTACAAACTACTGGTCTACAAGCCTGACCCCTGACAGGTTCCCTGGGTCTTTAGGACTTTAACAACATCCTTGCTTTGCAGCTTCATTGCCAAGGGTGTAAAGATAGGAGTCACCAGAAAAGCCTGGTGGGTGGGAGTGGTGGTACCTTTGAGGGCGCCTAAAAGGTGGAACTTCAAACTTACAAGATTCCTTTATGGGTCTATAGTGGGGGTGTCAAAATGGCGGCTCTCTGGCTGATGCCAAACTACAAGTCCCATCATGCCTTTGCCTTTGGGAGTCATGCTTGTAACTGTCAATATTGCAATGCCTCATGGGACCAGTGGTGTATTTAGGTTTTGTGCTGCCCTAGGCAACAAAAAATTGGCGCTACCGCAGAGAGAGCCTTACATTGACCCCTGCCTCCCACTACAGTGTCTCCCCATACACCAGCCACCATCCCCCATAGCGAGAAAGAGACGCTCACCTTAACAGCCCTGGACATCCCTGGGAACGAGAGTCAGGCTGTGCTTACACCTTCATGAAACCCACAGCCTCTCTCGGAATCCACCAGGTCCCCATGCCATGTGTGTCCCTTCTTCTGTCCCTTTATCTGAGGGGCAGTGCTGCCCCCCCTGAGAAATGCCACCCTAGGCAAATGCCTTGTTTGCCTTGTGGTAAATAGATTGTCAACAGCAAGAGAGCTGCCATTTTGACACCCCCACTATAGACCCATAAAGGAATCTTGTAACTTTGAAGTTCCACCTTTTAGATGCCCCCAAAGATGCCACCACTCCCACCCACCAGGCTTTTCTGGTGCCTCCTCATATCTTTACACTCTTGGCAATGAAGCTGTAAAGCAAGGATGTTGATAGAGTCCTAAAGACCCAGGGAACCTGTCAGGGGTCAGGCTTGTAGACCAGTAGTTTGCAGTTTGACAACAGCTGGAGGGCCACCAGTTTGACACCCCTGCTATAGACTCATAAAGTAATCTTGTAACTTCGAAATTCAAACTTTTAGATGCCCTCAAAGGTACCACCACTCCCACCCACCAGGCTTTTCTGGTGCCTCTTCATAGCTTTACACTCTTGACAATGAAGCTGTAAAGCAAGGATGTTGTTAGGGTCCTAAAGACCCAGGGAACCTGTCACAGTCAAGGGTCAGGCTTGTAGACCAGTAGTTTGTAGTTTGGCAACAGCTGGAGGGCCGCCATTTTAACACCTGTGCGTCTAGCGGTATACCAGGACATATCATTAACCCTTTTGCTGCCAGGGCCATTTTTTGCATTTTTTTTTTTGTACACATTTAAAAAAAAATTATTTCAAGACTGAAGATTAAGTAAATCCCCCAAACGTTACCTATTTTCTGAAAGCAGACGCCCTAGAGCACGGGTGTCAAACTGGCGGCCCTCCAGCTGCTGCCAAACTACAAGTCCCATGAGGCATTGCAAGATTGACCGTTACAAGCATGACTCCCAAAGGCAGAGGCATGATGGGACTTGTAGTTTCGCAACGGCTGGAGGGCCGCCAGTTTGACAACCCCTGCCCTAGAGAATAAAATAGTGCTAGCTTCAATTTTTTCTATTTCACAGGATATTAGAGCAACTGTTTATGAAATGTGAAATTTCAGTAAAAAAAAATACACAAAATTAAATTCTAATGTAATATATAATTCTTTTTTTTTCTTACGAGTGAAGTAAATAGAGACCCAACATGTCAAGCCACAATATTGCGTGTGCCCATGCAAAGGCGACCAACTTCAGCACCCAATATTTTCCATTGGCATTGATTTAAAAGCCCATAGAGGTCATCTGTTTAGAGTTAACTGTGAATGATGAGCCTAGAATTATCGCTCCCATTCCAGAATACGTGGCGATATATAACATGTGTATCGCAACTTTCACGCATAGGTGAGGCGTGGGGCCACAAAAACTTTCGGGGGGGGGGGGGTTTAAGTGCTTGAGTGCAATTAAAGTTTTTTTTAAACATATTAATCTTTTTTTTTTTACTGAACTCTTTTTTTCATCACATAGGGGACAAAAAAGTCCACTATGTGATGCGTTTTTGAAGACAGGTTCACATTAATGAGACATCAGGGGTCTAAAAGACTTACCTGTCCTCCAATTGATCTAATGCACTGCATTCGTTTCTTCCCCAGCCAGTATGGCAGTGACGTCACTTCTGGGTCAGTAACAGGAAGAGGAGGTAAGTGAAATGGTCTCTCTCCTCTCTACCTGATGTAACCTGCCATGCTGGTCCCAGGTGCAACCTCTGAAGCAGGGGCAGACTGACCATTTGGGAACTCAGGCACTGCCAGAGGGCCCTGGGTCAGTAGGGGGCCTCATGAGATGCCCCTTGTACCTTTTCATAGGCTTTTTTGGGTGTGGTTTGATTGTGGGCGAGGACACAGGGGCCCCATGATCCCCTATTGCCCGGGGGCCCCATGAGTTGTCAGTCCGCCCCTGCTCTGGAGATGTCTGTAAAACCCCCTCGCTGACACCAACATATGCATTGGTAACAGTGAAAGGGTGAAAGCCAAGTTTTAAATTAACATTTTAATTTCATTTTGGATGGAACAGGGAAGGTTTAGGGTCTCCTGCAGGTTTTTATTGTTGTCTGAGATGCTGTTCAGGGATTTTCCCTCTTTTCCTGTTGGAAGAGGAAGTGGTGGGAAATCTCTAAGATGTGGACACAGACAAAAATAATGGAGAAGAGTTTTCTGTGCCTTCCTGTCCTCATGAGGACAGCTCCACTTATTTCTTGTATGGGTGTCACTGGGACAGAAAGTGAGTAAAATTTCCCCAATGGGGTCACAGCCTGACCAAAGGTTACCCACTTTATCCAAAACGAAAAAACTGGAGAAAACGATTTCCAGACCTGTGAACACAAACTGAGCCTATAATGATAAAGAAGAGGTTCGCGTGAGAGAAAACCTCACATCAAGGTGGTCAATAGATCCAAAGGCAGCTGCAGTTATTGGCAAAACTGGCTCTGCCTCTTGAACCCTCTCATTGGTCCTTTAAAATGATGGTCACCCTCACTGACAAAAAGGGGAACTAGAGAAGTGAAAGGGATAGGTCTACATCCAGCAGAGGCAGATTGGATTCTATGATGGACTACATCGTACCTCATAGATGGCCAGCCATAGTACATGTTCAGATTGAAAGTTATGGCGTTTGGTATGTTGCCGCACCATAATGGAAGATGTGGGCACCTCCAGGGTGCTTTCAATTAACTCCTTAATCTTTACTTACCAACATTTTTGCTGTGCCTGACCAAAGGTTACCCACTTTATCCAAAATGAAAAAACTGGAGAAAACAATTTCCAGACCTGTGAACACAAACTGAGCCTATAATGATAAAGAAGAGGTTCGCGTGAGAGAAAACCTCACATCAAGGTGGTCAATAGATCCAAAGGCAGCTGCAGTTATTGGCAAAACTGGCTCTGCTTCTTCCTGGCCTTGAGCCTTCTCATCGGTCCTTTAAAATGACGGTCACCTAGAGAAGTGGAAGGGATAGGTCTACATCCAGCAGAGGCAGATTGGATTCTATGATGGATTACATCGTACCACATAGATGGCCAGCCATAGTACATGTTCAGATTGAAAGTTAGGGCTTTTGGTATATAATGGAAGATGTGGGCACCTCCAGGGTGCTTTCAATGAACTCCTTAATCTTTACTTACCAAAATTTTTACTTTGTTGAATTTGGTGCAGGCACGCATTGGAGGTTTTCAGCTTGAGCGTTATGGATTTTGCCATGTTGCAGTACCATAAAGAAGCAAAATTCTACCTCCAAGATAAGCCTGCTCTCAATTGATTCATCCATCTTTACTTACCAAAATTTTTTGCTTTGTTGGATTTGGTACAGACACACACTGGACGTCTTCAGTTGCCATTAAGAAAATTAGGGCTTTTCGTATGTTGCTCTACTATAATGTGGCCACCTCCAGGGTAAGCCTGCTCTCAATTGATTCATCCATCTTTACTTACCAAAATTTTTGCTTCGTTGAATTTGGTGCAGGCAGATATTAGAGGTCTTCAGCTTGAGAGTTAGGGCTTTTGGTATGTTGCGGTACCATAATGGAGGATGGTGCTACCTCCAAGGTAGGCCTGCTCTCAACTGATTCCTTCTTCTTTACTTACCAAAGCTTTTGCTTTGTTGGATTTGGTACTGACACACCCTGGAGGCCTTCAGTTGCTATTGAGAGAGTTTGGGCTTTTGGTATGTTGCTTTACCAAAATGGAAGGCGTGGACACCTCCTTAGTAAGCTTTCTCTCAATAATACCTTCATCTTTACTTACAAAAAATGTTTGCTTTGTTGGATATGGTGTGGACACACACTGGAGGTCTTCAGATTGGGAGTAAAGGCTTTTGGTATGTTGCAGTACCATAAAGGAGGATAATGCTACCTGCAAGGTAAGCCTGCTCTTAAGTGATTCCTTCATCTTTACTTACCAACATTTTTGCTTTGTTGGATTTGGTGCAGACACACACTGGAGGTCTTCAGATTGAGAGTAAAGGATTTTGGTATGTTTCAGTACCATAAAGGAGAATGGTGCTACCATCAAGGTAAGCCTGCTCTCAATGGATTATTATTATACAGGATTTATATGGCGCCAACAGTTTGCGCAGCACTTTACAATATAACGGAGACAGTACAATTACAATACATTTCAGTACAGAAGGAATAGGAGGGCCCGTCTCATGGAGCTTACAATCTAAAGGAAGGGGGAGGTGATACAAAAGGTGATAGCTGTAGGCGATGTTCTGATAGAGGTGGCTCAAGTACAGTTCTTCGGTGGAGGTGGGGTACGCTTCCCTGAATAAGTGAGTTTTCAAAGATAGCCTAAAGGCCGACAGAGTGGGGGCTGACCGGACATACTGTGGTAGGGAGTTCCAGAGGATGGGAAGGCTCTGGAGAAGTCCTGGAGGCGAGCGTGGGAGGAGGTGACAAGGGAGCTAGAGAGTGAGATGTCTTGGGAGGAGAGAAGCGGGCGATTTGGACGATATCTGCGGATGAGGTTGGTGATGTAGCTAGGGGCAGTGTTGCGGATGGCTTTGTATGCTGTGGTTAGTATTTTGAATTTCATACATTGGGTTAGTGGAAGCCAATGAAGGGATTGGCAGAGAGAGGCAGCAGTCACTGATCAGTTGGTAAGGTGCATGAGTCTAGCAGCAACATTCATAATAGACTGAAGGGGAGATAACCTGTGTCATGGTAGACCAGTGAGTAATAAAGGCAGGATAAAACCAAGACGTCATCTTTACTGGCAAAAATGATGGACTACATTGTACCTCATAGATGACCAGCCATAGTACATGTTCAGATTGAAAGTTAGGGCTTTTGATATGTTGCACCATAATGGAAGATGTGGGCACCTACAGGGTGCTTTCAATTAACTCCTTAATCTTTACTTAGCAACATTTTTGCTTTGTTGGATTAGGTACATGCACACATTGGAGGTCTTCAGCTTGAGAGTTAAAGCTTTTGCTATGTTGCAGTACCATAAAAGAGGGTGCTGCTGCCTCCAAAGTAAGCCTGCTCTCAGCTGATTCCTTCATTATTACTTACCAAAATGTTTGCTTTGCTGGATATGGTACAAGCACAAACTGGTGGTCTTCAGTTGCCATTGAGAGGGTTTGGGCTTTTGGTATGTGGCTCTACCATAATGGAAGATATGGCCACCTCCAGGGTTAGCCTGCTCTCAATTGACTCCTTCATCTTTAATTGCAAAAATGTTTGCTTTGTTGGATTTGGTGTGGACACACACACTGACGGTCTTCAGATTAGGACTAAAGGCTTTTGGTATGCTGGAGTTCCATAAAGGAGGATAGTGCTGCCTCCAAGGTAAGCCTGCTCTCAATTGATTCCTTCATCTTTACTTACCAACATTTTTTCTTTGTTGGATTTGGTGCAGACACATACTGGAGGTCTTCATATTGAGATTAAAGGCTTTTGGTATGCTGGAGTTCCATAAAGGAGAATGGTGCTACCTCCAAGGTAAGCCTGCTCTCAATTGATTCCTTCATCTTTATGTACCAACATTTTTGCTTTGTTGGATTTGGTACAGACACACACTGGAGGCCTTCAGTTGCTATTGAGGGAGTTTGGGATTTTGATATGTTGCTTTACCATAATGGAAGATACGGCCACCTCCTTAGTAAGCCTGCTCTCAATAATACCTTCATCTTTACTT
Organism: Staurois parvus; assembly: GCF_062004578.1. Classification (NCBI taxonomy): domain Eukaryota; kingdom Metazoa; phylum Chordata; class Amphibia; order Anura; family Ranidae; genus Staurois; species Staurois parvus. Next base: position 676,859 of record NW_028319451.1, read on the forward strand.
ACAAAAAATATTTGCTTTTTTGGATTTGGTGTAGAGACACACTGGAGGTCTTCATATTGAGAGTTAGGGCTTTTGGTATGATGCAGTACCATAAAGGAGGATGGTGCTACCTCCAAGGTAAGCCTGCTCTCAAATGATTCCTTCATCATTACTTACCAAACGTTTTGCTGGATTTGGTTCAGACACACACTGGAGGCCTTCAGATGCCATTGAGAGAGTTTGGGCTTTTGCTATTTTGCTGTACCATAAAGGAGGTTGTGGTCACCTCCAAGGTAAGTCTGCTTTCAATGTATTCATTGATATATAAAGTATGTGCCCCAGATTGGGATCTCAGGTTGTTGCAGCAGTGTGGCTTCATGTGTATATATGCAACAAAAACCTCTTCTTGCGCTGATATCTGGAGAGTGTTCTGGGGAATTTTTGACATTGTTCTTCCCCATTTTCTGCAGTAGGGCCGATAAAACAAAGCTTTCTTATCCAGCTTACGCTCTTTTTGTCTCCCGTGACAGTGTGGTCGCCTCTTCTCCAGACCGCAGCCCTGCCCATAGGTCGCACGGAGATTGAACCCAATGGGCGTAGATTCTCTGGCTGTACCAACACACACAGCCCAAGCTGAGCCATAAAATTACCTTTGACATCAGACTATACCACACGTTTAACCTCCAGCTGTTTTTCGACAAGACATTTTGCATACACGCAATACCTTTCCACGAAAACAATAGAGCCCTTTTGTTCCCATCTATCCTTTAAGAGAAACACTTAATGGAAAAGAATCCTTCATTAGTTGGGTACCTTCTCATCATACATTAATCACAGTCATTCCATGTTGCGAAACTTTTCTGCTGTCACATTGGTGCAACAAATGGACATTTTTTTAACCCCTTTGCAGCTGCATCCATTTGGGCCAGAAAGCTTTTCGATGGACCTGAATGCAAATAGTGAAGATGTGCTATCTAGAAATGTTGTGTGTACTTAAGCAGCACACTGGAAAATGTTCCTTGTCTCTGGAAATCCTCCTGAAAAATATTGTTGCAATTCCTGGTATGTGAGGATGCCTAGGCAGGGGAATGTGGATTGAGATTTGGTGGTGGCCCTACTGTACTGCTCACTGTTCTCCTTGCTGTAGAGGAAGCTGTACTCAAGGACCTGCAGTGGGAGGATTTCCCTGTTTCTGAATGTATTCGTTCTGTGGTTCTATGCTTCCCTCACCTCTGTCATTACCCCTCCAGGTATTAGGTCACCAGTCATCAGGGGGCAGCTATGACATCAGAAAGCAAAGTTCTGCCTCTACCAAGGTGGCCACCTCTACACAGAGACACAATGCAGAAAACGATATAGTAGGTCACAAAACGGGAAAATATCAGCTGCAAGGAGACCACAGGCAACACTGGTGATTCGCCCTTAGCCCTCTTACTGCCTTTTTTGGGTACATCATTCCAAGTTCAATTCCTCCGCAAAATGCAACTAATTTAAGCAATGGTTAAGATTCCATGTTAGTCTGTTGGCGGGTGCCAGGCTGCCTCGCGTATAGCAATATCAAGCAGCCAAGTCAACCCCCAACCTAACAATGACCTTCTGGGCAATACAGGGCTTTGTACTATGATGTGTGGGTGGTGGGTGAAGAGTAACCCCTAATCCACCCTCCTGACTGTGTGCTTCATCCCTTTCTTGTGACCTTCTCCAGGCCCGAGACAGCCATGGGACACCAGTAGAACTCACACTCTTCAGAGCAGTAAAGGCACCACAAGGCTGGATGTGATGTTCTTTTACTGAAAGCCTCAACTGATACATGGCTCCAACAGAACAACACAGTTCAGTAAGGAAATGGACGCTTGGTCCCAGGCCCTGCCTGTGGCTCCTCTTTTCTCTGCAGTAGGTGGGCCTAACGTTCTTCATGCCAAGGATGGGGGAAACAGAGGGGTAAACCAGCTCCATGGTTCTCTCTTTTCTATCCTGGGACTAGGATGGGAACCCCTGAGGCACCCTGCCCTCCCCCAGGAGGGGAGAGAGCAGGAGAACAGCAGATGATGTTGCCTCTCCCTCTTCTTTCTCCAGACTGCCCACCTCCCAGTTACAACCTGTCTGTTCTCCCAGGGGGAGGAGGCACCTTAAAGGGGACCCCACTCTACCACCTGCCACCTGACAAGTTTTTTTGGCTGTCTTTTTTTCATTGGGGAGATTTCCTTCACTTCATATCCTGTAACCACAACAAGAAATGAGAAGAAATATCTCCAAAGTGAGGGATGTGTTCCCTAAGACAGTCGTCACCAGATGTCCCCATTGGCTTCCCCTCAGTTCCTGTTCTGATGACAACTACGAATTTTGGACTCTCCCGTAACTTTTTGATGATGGTCCCAAGTCTAAAGGATTTTTGCTGTTGTTTTTTTTTTCTGTTTGTCACTGACACAACTAATATAATACCCATAGACCCTTAGAACCATTGTGTGGCTCTACTTCTGGCTCAGCTACACATAAACTTCTCAGTTTGGATTACCCCTGTCCTTCAAGGGGTTCCCATTTTGCAATGAGCTGCTGAACTTTGGGCTCAGTTAAGGACCTCTTCTTAATTGGTTGAGGATCTGTATCCAGTGCTTCTGTCAAACCTCTAATTGGATTTGTGTCAATGTGTGCCTACACTTTAGGGGGGGACTGGCCACACAACATGGAGGAAGCCTGTTGAAGGAGGAACAAACTCTAGAGGGAGTCTGTCAAAAGACTGTAATACTTGAGGGAACATGGCTTTCTCAGTGCTGGTGAAAAAAAACATACATATTTGCTTTTATTAGGTCAAAAACAAGAACTTTTTATTGCAAAAAATGCATTATATAAATTATATTAAAAACAACGTAAAGTCAATCACATTTACAATGGATTCCCACAGGGCCGGATCTAGCCTGTCTGGTCTGGGGGTGCAGTGAAAAAAGTCAGGGGGCCTAATGCCAACTGTGTGTGAGTCAATGAGAGTCTGTCACACAGCATCACGACCTGGGAAACACTAGTATGTATCAGGCTGACAGAGAACCTGTCCTCCTTATATCAGATGTCCCTATCAGAGTCCCTCTTTAAATCAGGAGTCCTCATCAGAGTCCTCCTTTACATTTAGTTCCCATCAGCTTGCCCCCTTACATTAGGTGTCCCTATGAGAGTACCTCCATCAGAGTCCCCCCTTACATCAACTGTCCCCTACAGAATGCCCCTTTACATCAGGATCCCTATCAGAGTTCCCCCTTACATCAGGATCCCTATCAGAGTTCCCCCTTACATCAGGGTTCCCATCAGAGTGCTCCCTTACGTCAGGGGTCCCCAGCAGAGTACCCCCCCGTACATCAGGTGTCCCCATCGGAGTGCCCTCTTACATCAGCTGTCCCATTAGAGTCCCCATCAGAGTGCCCCCTTACATCAGGTGTCCCCATCAGAGTGCCCCCTTACATCAGGTGTCACCATCAGAGTGCCCCCTTACATCAGGTGTCCCCATCAGAGTTCCCCCTTACATCAGGGTTCCCATCAGAGTGCCCCCTTACGTCAGGGGTCCCCAGCAGAGTACCCCCCTTACATCAGGTGTCCCCATCAGAGTTCCCCCTTACATCAGGGTTCCCATCAGAGTGCCCCCTTACGTCAGGGGTCCCCAGAAGAGTACCCCCCCGTACATCAGGTGTCCCCATCGGAGTGCCCTCTTACATCAGCTGTCCCATTAGAGTCCCCATCAGAGTTCCCCCTTACATCAGGTGTCCCCATCAGAGTGACCCCTTACATCAGGTGTCCCCATCAGAGTGCCCCCTTACATCAGGTGTCCCCATCAGAGTGCCCCCTTACATCAGGTGTCCCCATCAGAGTGTCCCCTTACATCAGGTGTCCCCATCAGAGTGTCCCCTTACATCAGGTGTCCCCATCAGAGTGCCCCCTCATGTCAGGTGTCCCCATCAGAGTGCCCCCTTACATCAGGTGTCCCCATCAGAGTGTACTCTTACATCAGTGTCCCAATCAGAGTGTCCCCTTACATCAGGTGTCCCCATCAGAGTGTCCCCTTACATAAGGTGTCCCCATCAGAGTGCCCCCTTACATGGATTATACCCATCTGTGTGCCTCCTTTCATCAACTGTCTGCATCAGACTGGCTCATGGATTAGTGGATCTGGGTGGGCACAGCTAAAATCTGGGTGAGCACAGCCCACCCCAGCACCCCCCTAGATCCGGCCCTGGATTCACATATTTTGTAGACTGTGAAGCCATACCCATGCATTGGATATTCATAATTAGTTTGTCACAGACATTTTACTTGGTATATTGACAGATGCCATGGAGTCAATGTGGCAGAGACGCATGGGAAGCCTTTTCACAGTTAGTATATTTCTACATTTTTCGCAGCATAAAGCTGCTTCTTCAGGAATGACGGGAATCACAACATCTACAGAAAAACAAAACAAATGAATACATACATACTGTGTAATGCACGTATATCTCCAAAAGACGTGCCCCAAGGCAGGGATCTATAAGGCTTACCCAGGGTTAGAAATTGGACCAATACACCCCGGGCTAGAGTCCAGGGAGCCACACAGACAGATCCAACACTCAATAAAAGCTGTAAATAGAAGAAAAATCAAATTACAGTAAATGGTAGCCATCATAGGAGCTACAATAACGATCCTACTATATCCAAAAAAGAACCTACCAAAAGGATCTGATGTCAATGTTTACATGTGGACCACATTGAGGCGGGACATGGGAACATTCCAGGCCTTTCCAGTTGTGTGCTCATTATGGTAAATGGCAATTCGGGTGCAAAAAACCAATCCAGCATGGAGCCTCTTTAGGAGCCTGCACCAGAATGGTAGGAGACATAATTCTTACATGTTATTACGTCCCATAACCTAGGACAGTGGTGGGCAACCTTTTTTTTCAACTGAGCCAAATCTCGCCAAAACCACGATTGAAATTTATTTTGAGAGCCACATTTTTAAAACTGAAAATACATCCCCCATATAGTAATTCATCCCCCATATAGTAATTCATCCCACATAGTAATTTATCCCCCAAAGTAAATTATCCCCCATTTAGTAATTCATCCCCCATATAGTAATTCATCCCCCATAGTAATTCATCCCCCATAGTAATTCATCCCCCATAGTAATTCATTCCCCATATAGTAATTCATCCCCCCATAGTAATTCATCCCCCATATAGTAATTCATCCCCCATATAGTAATTCATCCCCCATATAGTAATTCATCCCCCATAGTAATTCATCCCCCATAGTAATTCATCCCCCATATAGTAATTCATCCCCCATAGTAATTCATTCCCCATATAGTAATTCATCCCCCATAGTAATTCATCCCCCATATAGTAATTCATCCCCCATAGTAATTCATCCCCCATATAGTAATTCATCCCCCATATAGTAATTCATCCCCCATAGTAATTCATCCCCCATATAGTAATCCATCCCCCATAGTAATTAATCCCCCATATAGTAATCCATCCCCCATAGTAATTCATCCCCCATAGTAATTCATCCCCCATATAGTAATTCATCCCCCATAGTAATTAATCCCCCCCATAGTAATTAATCCCCCCCATAGTAATTCATCCCCCATATAGTAATTCATCCCCCATAGTAATTCATCCCCCATATAGTAATTCATCTCCCCATATAGTAATTCATCCCCCATAGTAATTCATCCCCCATATAGTAATTCATCCCCCATAGTAATTCATCCCCCATATAGTAATTCATCCCCCATATAGTAATTCATCCCCCATAGTAATTCATCCCCCATATAGTAATTCATCCCCCATAGTAATTCATCCCTCATAGTAATTCATCCCCCATATAGTAATTCATTCCCCATATTGTGTCAATTCACTTACCTTTGCTCCGCGCGTTCCTCTGGCCGTGTTCCCGCGCCGTTCCGGTCTTCAGGGCGGACTGTGAGAGGAGAGGAGTTTGTCACGCTGCCCCGCCTGCATCCTGGCTGCCCCGCCTACATCCTGACAGCCAATATTTGCCACGCTCCGCGGGCCGGAATAAAAGGTCCGCCGGGCCGTAGTTTGCCCATTGCTGGGCTAGCTGCAGAGTCCTGACTTTTGGGGCGGCCGCCCGAGAGGAGGGAGGGGAGCGGCCGCCCGGCACACAGAAGAGCCGCATTAAAGAGTGCAAAGAGCTGCATGTGGCTCGCGAGCCGCAGCTTGCCGACCACTGCCCTAGGACACCAAAGCAACCCAAACAACATTACATTAGTTCTGTTGTAGAACAATAAACTAATACACTGACAATGGGCATATCTGGAAGCATTGCCCACTAGACGTCAGATGCTACAAAGTGGCTATAATATCCTCTAGATTCATAGAAGTATAGCCTAAACAAAAAGCCAAAAACGAATTTAGACATACACAGAAGTATTAAGCCGTGTGATATGTGTATAAATATATCAAGATGATGCATGTAAGGATAGGACATGTTAAATGCTACATATTAAGGAACCAAAACATCAGCTTAGATAACAAAATGTGTACAAACCAGAGCAAATGTCCCACCACAGCATCGGTCCACCATCAACCACTACAAGCCATAAGTCTTTATCTGCCTTATATGTGCCTCCAACCCGGAACAACTAGCCGGCTCATTGAGCTCAGCCATGACAGGACCTCAAGTGCGTATGCGTGGACTCCAGCCGAGCACATGCACTGCCCACAAGGATGGCTGCCGGATGCAGGACGAAAGCCACCGCATGGATGAACATGGATGGAGACTTAGCAAACCAGCATGGAACGCACGGCTAAACTGGAAGTCCGGATACCAGATACCAGATGTGGGATGATGTCAGATGTATGGGTGTGGCTACGCATTTCAGGGCCATTAACAAGCATTGAACCCATGTATTCAGGGAGGATGGCCACTTCCAACGCCAAGAGTGTGGCTTTAATAGAAGCTGGTTTGGTAAATCTCACCATGGAGACACCATGGATGCAATGTACCTGCAGGGAAATCCTGAATGATGCTGTGTGCCCATTAGCTCTGCTCTCCCTCATCAGGACAGCATTGAAGGGGGTTTCCCATGTAAAAACCCACCATGAACCACGCTCAAACTAGAAGACACGGTGTTAATGCTGAGGGAGTTTGCAGTAAAACTTGAGTTTGAGTTGAACTGGTTCTGGCAGCCAAGTCTTGGGTGTCATAGTTATAATAAACAGACCCTGGAAATTTCATCAGAAAGACTAAACACGCATGTTTCCATACAATTATGCTAATGAGGCCTTGTGGCTCAGTGTCTTGTTCCATTGGTCGTATTTTTAGGATGGTCACCTTCATGGTTTCTAAGCCTGAGAGAAAGGATCTCCATCACCGATCACATAACTCACACCGAGCTCAAGTTCACCCTGGTAGCATTTTTTGCCTTTTTTGTGTTCTTCGTCTGATGAGTTACATTTAAAGACAAAGTTTTCTATTTGTTACATTATTGATAGTGTAGGAAATGGTTAAATCAACCATTCTATCCATGGTTTCTTGAAACCGTAGGGTTCCTATAGTAGTTGATAGGAGTTCCTTCAGCTATAGCTTACTGACTTCCCATTGGATGGTGCTTGCATACAGTGGCATCATTAGGGTTGGTGTCACCTCCATCTTTGTGCCCGCTGGGGACATTCACCGACTTGTCCTGGCGGCCATTGTCCTCAAGACAGAAAGGGAGGGGAAACCCAAAAATTGACAGTTGGATCAAGAAGAAGTGGTGAGCATTGAGTGGTGAGGACACCTTCTTACAGGAGCTTTCGAAGACTAATAGTACCCGCTGTCATGGCGTGGCGAAATTATACCCTGTGTCACATCTCAAGTTAATGGGACTATTCCACAAACATGAACCAAACTCTTGGCTTGAAAAGACAGTGCAATACTCCCTTTCAAAATCCCCATTTGGCCGAAACAAGGGATTCAACAATATTGCCTCCTGACTGCCGGACAACCACTGGCACCAACATGGCAGCATACATGTCGTAGTGTGCTGCTATGGATTGGCACCAGGAAAGGAAAATTACAGTATGTATTTGATACAATTTTCCAATGCAAGCCTAAACGAGCCCTGAGGGGGCAATTCCCCTTACTTTGTAGGGATTTTCGCTCACTTCCTGTTAAGTCGACAGGAAGTGAAGCAAAATCTCCCCAACCAGGCAAAGACAGCAACACATAAACTAGCGGGGCTTTTAACCCTTTTCTACTCTGTCCAAAACTGAAATTAAATAGTTTAGGCTATACATTACACTTTATTTATTAGCCAACTCCTTTATAAATTAAAGGCAACTAAAAAATGATTCCTTGCAGTTGTGCTGGCTTGTTTTCATCTATGGCAGCGTTTATCAACGTTGTTACCCCAGAGGAACCACTGAAATCATTTTCTGTGAACCCGTTAAGATAAATTTATAGGAGCTCAATGGGAAGAATGTCCCTTACATTGGGGGTCAGTGGGAAGAATGTCCCTTACATTGGGGGTCAGTGGGAAGAATGTCCCTTACATTGGTGGTCAGTGGGAAGAATGTCCCTTACATTGGTGGTCAGTGGGAAGAATGTCCCTTACATTGGGGGTCAGTGGGAAGAATGTCCCTTACATTGGGGGTCAGTGGGAAGAATGTCCCTTACATTGGGGGTCAGTGGGAAGAATGTCCCTTACATTGGGGGTCAGTGGGAAGAATGTCCCTTACATTGGTGTCCCCATCAGAGTGCCCCTCACACAAGGTGTCCCAATCAGAGTGCCCCCTTACATCAGGCGCCCCCATCAGTGTGTCCCTTTACATCAGGTGTCCCCATCAGAGTGCCCCTCACACAAGGTGTCCCAATCAGAGTGCCCCCTTACATCAGGCGCCCCCATCAGTGTGTCCCTTTACATCAGGTGTCCCCATCAGAGTGCCCCCTTACATCAGGTGTCCCCATCAGAGTGCCCCCTTTCATCAGGTGTCCCCATCAGAGTGCCCCCTTTCATCAGGTGCCCCCATCAGTGTGCCCCTTTATAACTGGTATCCCCACCAGAGTGCCCCCTTACATCAGGTGTCCCCATCAGAGTGCCCCCTTTCATCAGGTGTCCCCATCAGAGTGCCCCCTTTCATCAGGTGCCCCCATCAGTGTGCCCCTTTATAACTGGTATCCCCACCAGAGTGCCCCCTTACATCTGGTGTTCCCATCAGAGTGCCCCCTTACATCTGGTGTCCCTATCAGAGTGCCTCTTTACATCAGGTGCCCCCATCAGAGTGCCCCCTTTCATCAGGCATCCCCATCAGTGTGTCCCTTTACATCTGGTGTCCCCATCAGAGTGCCCCCTTACATCAGGTGCCCCCATCAGTGTGCCCCTTTATAACTGGTATCCCCACCAGAGTGCCCCCTTACATCTGGTGTCCCTATCAGAGTGCCTCTTTACATCAGGTGCCCCCATCAGAGTGCCTCTTTACATCAGGTGTCTCCATCAGAGTGCCCCCTTACATCAGGTGTCCCAATCAGAGTGCCCCCTTACATCAGGTGCCCCCATCAGTGTGCCCCTTTATAACTGGTATCCCCACCAGAGTGCACCCTTACATCTGGTGTTCCCATCAGAGTGCCCCCTTACATCTGGTGTCCCTATCAGAGTGCCTCTTTACATCAGGTGCCCCCATCAGAGTGCCCCCTTTCATCAGGCATCCCCACCAGAGTGCCCCCTTACATCAGGTGCCCCCATCAGTGTGCCCCTTTATAACTGGTATCCCCACCAGAGTGCCCCTTTACATCAGGTGTCCCCATCAGAGTGCCCCCTTTCATCAGGCATCCCCACAGAGTGCCCCCTTACATCAGGTGTCCCCATCAGAGTGCCCCCTTACATCAGGTGTCTCCATCAGAGTGCCCCCTTACATCAGGTGTCCCCATCAGAGTGCCCCCTTACATCAGGTGTCCCCATCAGAGTGCCCCCTTACTTCAGGTGTCTCCATCAGAGTGCCCCCTTACATCAGGTGTCCCCATCAGAGTGCCCCCTTACATCAGGTGCCCCCATCAGTGTGCCCCTTTATAACTGGTATCCCCACCAGAGTGCCCCCTTACATCTGGTGTTCCCATCAGAGTGCCCCCTTACATCTGGTGTCCCTATCAGAGTGCCCCCTTACATCAGGTGTCCCCATCAGAGTGCCCTCTTACATCAGGTGCCCCCATCAGTGTGTCCCTTTACATCAGGTGTCCCCATCAGAGTGCCCCCTTACATTAGGTGTCCCCATCAGAGTGCCCCCTTACATCAGGTGTCCCCATCAGAGTGCCTCTTTACATCAGGTGCCCCCATCAGTGTGCCCCTTTTTATATGATCAGTTATACCCATCAGAGTGCCCCCTTACATCAACTGTCTTCCTCAGACTGCCTCTTGGATCAGTGGATGAACTCTCAGAGACCTGAGGGGGGCACAACTAAAAAATTGAGAGTCACAGCCCACCCCAGCACCCCCTAGATCCAGCCCTGGTGTCCAATCTCAACTCTCCTGTATGGTGCCGAAAGCTGCTAGGAGGACACAGGCGTTTGTGGTAAACACCTAAATGTTATCCATTATCACTCCTATAGATAAAGGACCACCTTCAAACGTATCCATGGGGGGAAATGCCAAGCACTCGAGAGAAACAGAAAGACTTCATGGTGCAATATTATAAAAACCAATTCCTTTATTAGGTACTCATTGCACTTACTCAAGAGGTGTCCCAGCCGACACCAGCATCAACAGCATAACAGCAATCACATAAACGATATAATATAAAAGATGCGGCGCTATATCACAAGTAATGAGAAGAAAATGGAAATTATCCAAGGTATCAATATGGTGATCATAGGTGATTAACGTGAACAATAAACAAAGTAACATGCAGTGCAAAAAACAGTCTTTGTGGTAATTTCTCTCCTTCAAAGTGCTGATTCCATGCGGTGAACGTGAGAAAGGATAAGGCTGTGCACTCACCAGATGCACAGCGTAACTGCGCATTTAGAGATAAATATATCTCTGAAAAATCCTCTGGTAGCTCTTTAAGGTCAGGTCAAATCAGGTATTCCTCCACCCGCTGGATATTGATGGTAATCCACAGTCTCTCTCAGAGATGGCTCTACAGGTGATATGTGACTCACCAAGGGCCACAAAGAAAGGAGACCAATAGCGTGATACCGTTTTAAAAGATTTTATTCTAAGCAGTATACATAGGTGGGGATAAATGAACAAAAACAAACACTGACCATGAGGTAGATTAAAAGATGGCCGCCGGGACCTCCATGGTGCCGGCGGCAAGAAGGTAATGACGCTGTAGCTCCTACCCTGACGCGTTTCGTGCTAACCGCACATCATCAAAAAGGGAATAAGCCTCAGCGTCCTTGTGTGACAGCGTCCATTAAAAACCGTAAATGGCGCATGCGCATTACGGCCGCGCCATTTTCCATAAGAGATATGTCTCCATATCAGGCGCCATATTGCCGGAGACCAATATGATCTCACATGCGCGGGCGCCATTTTCACAGTCATCTGTGAGTGTCACTGAATCACCAGGGAAACTTACAATAAATTCAAAAGGTTTACATAAACCTTCAATAAGCGGTACCAGAGCTTCCTGAACTCTAAGGTCCGTCACTATGAATACAAAAAAATAAATAAATAAGTTAATACATGCCGTTGCCGACGAACCACTGCGCATGTGCGGGATCAATTCGGAATATATATAATGGTAAAAGCTCCTTATCAAAACAAGGAGTATATAAACTCATTGTAGGTAAATCATGGTGATGTAGATGACAAACATATTATAATATAAACAACAATGAATATGGAATATAAATAAACTCAATAGTAACTTCATAACACATCTTAAAACTGTAATTAATATTCAATACATGTCATGATATATGCATATAGAATGTAAATCTTTAATAAATAATAACCAAAGTATGCATAATGCCCTGAAAATACTCTATATTGGTTATAAAAAATGTATATCAAAATACTAAAATTGTTAAAAATAAAATATTAAAAGATTTAAAATCACAATGACCAAAACCATACATATATATATGTATATACAAATATATATGTGAAGAATCAAAAGATAAAATCAAAAGATAAAATATAAAAGGTACACAGAGATCTTTGAATCTATACGAATCAGAAAATGGAGATGAAAATGGAGATAAAAAATGGAGATAAAAATTGGAGATAAAGCTGGACATAAAAAACGTAATTCAAAATGTCAGCTGTTGTCTATAAAACAGTTGATATCTATATCAACGTTTAACCCTCTGGGATGCATAGATCCCATCTCAAATATCCACTTTGTCTCCAGTTGAGAAACAGCTTTTTTCTTATTAATACCCCTCCAATGGTGATGTACAATATCTATAGCTGTAAATTTGAGCGATGATGGGTCCCTATTGTGGCAAAGCCTATAGTGCTTTGAAAGAGAATGTTCCTTAAATCCACGTTTTATATTGTAAACGTGTTCCCTCAGACGGTCTCGCAACCTTCTTGTAGTGCGGCCTATATATTGTTTAGAACACGGACATTGGAGTAAATATACCACATATCTAGTATTACATGATATAAAGCTCCTAATGTCATATCGCTTATTAGTAGATGTAGAGGCAAATTGATCAATCCTCCTTTTTCTCTGGCTACTACAAGTGCAGATTACACATTTGTTACATGGAAAGAAACCCACTAAGCCATTAAAAAGCTGGATATTAGGAGGAGGGTGGATTACCATCAATATCCAGCGGGTGGAGGAATACCTGATTTGACCTGACCTTAAAGAGCTACCAGAGGATTTTTCAGAGATATATTTATCTCTAAATGCGCAGTTACGCTGTGCATCTGGTGAGTGCACAGCCTTATCCTTTCTCACGTTCACCGCATGGAATCAGCACTTTGAAGGAGAGAAATTACCACAAAGACTGTTTTTTGCACTGCATGTTACTTTGTTTATTGTTCACGTTAATCACCTATGATCACCATATTGATACCTTGGATAATTTCCATTTTCTTCTCATTACTTGTGATATAGCGCCGCATCTTTTATATTATATGCTTTTGTAAGGTTTATTGGTATCCTTTTTGATGCTGTGGCTGCTTTATTTTTTCTAGCGCTCGCAACTTCTTTTACATTTAATCACATAAACGAGCCTGGCTACTCAGCACATGCGCAGTAGCTGGCAGCCAAAAAAGTAATGACGTCACATCAATCAAGCTCCGCCCTACGCGTTTCGTCATCGACTTCCTCATCCGCTCCGTGAGGACGTCGATGACGAAACGCGTAGGGCGGAGCTTGATTGATGTGACGTCATTACGTTTTTGGCTGCCAGCTACTGCGCATGTGCTGAGTAGCCAGGCTCGTTTATGTGATTGCTGTTATGCTGTTGATGCTGGTGTCGGCTGGGACACCTCTTGAGTAAGTGCAATGAGTACCTAATAAAGGAATTGGTTTTTATAATATTGCACCATGAAGTCTTTCTGTTTCTCTCGAGTGCTTGGCATTTCCCCCCATGGATACGTTTGAAGGTGGTCCTTTATCTATTGGAGAAGTGGATTTTCGATTAACTACAAAGTTTTTCATCCTGTTATTTCGATCGATGAGGATCGGTGTGTTGCAGAGTTTCCGTTTCTGAAGATATATTTATGGATGATCTGCCATTATATTATCAAGGTTTTTTGGTGAAATTTTTCATATTTAGACACTTTTTTTGCACAAAAGTTTTTTGCGCTTAAAAGTTTTTTTATATATTTTTTTGTGGTATTGGCATATATATATTTTTTTTGGACTTATGATTTGATGATTTCTTTATATATATTTATATATTTATACACATTTACTAGCGCAAATTATTTATTTATTGGTACACTTTATATATGGTGATTTTTTGCAGCTGGTACACTATTAGTAAGTTATATCATTTTGACCATAGGCGCTATTATTAATTTTTCTTATTATCACTCCTACTAAGGGAGGCCGAATTAAATAGGAAGGTGAGAATCACCTTCGTTGGGTCTGAGCTCTGCACCTATTTCTAGCCCTTCGTAGGAATGCCAATTAAACACAATGCAGCACCCAGAACACACACCGACTGATGCCCCCCGGGGGGCCGGGATCTGGCAATGAACATTTTCATTGTGAAGCAGAGATGGGACCAGAATCCTCTTCTCTGGCATCTCACATCCTCTACAAGTTCCATCAAGACTTCACTATAAAGAAATAGAAGGTTTCCCAAAACATCTGCTGGAGGTTTCAATGCTTCAACCACGACGCCATCTTTACCCGGGTTCAGGAACATACGCCGTATACAAGGCTTTACAGAACGCAATTGTCTGCCTGATTTTATCTCTTTTCTTACGTCTTTAGTAGATTTTCCCATTTTCTTCCATTCTGTTGAGACCAGCGAAGGCAATTTTTGGACCATGAAAGGAGGTAAGTGAGCGCTAAAACGGCTGAAACACCAAAAGGAACCAAAAAAGCCTTCCAAAGCATCAATATAAAGGTGGGTGCAGCGCTAAATATATATTACACGGTAGAAAGTGTCAAATGCGATAATCACAAAAAATTATAGAGGAGCAACAGAATATTTGCACATTGTGAGATCAGCGGCGTTCGATCTTCGTCTCCAATGGCAGGCAACGAGGACAATATCGACCTTGTAGACGGAGCTGCATTAGGAGGACAGCAGAGTCATTGCTGACAGCAGAGGAAGCAGCGAGGGAACTCCAGACCAGACCATACATCTGGTGAGTGCGCAATTCTTATATTACCGGACACATCACCATACCATTGGATAGATGTTATAGATCACCAGCAACTGAAGATCATCATTGGATCTTCCGTACATCACCTTTATGGACATTTAATCATTTATATCAGCACTTTATTTAGCACCAGTGGTCACTTTATAGTGACAAAGATTTACGTTATCACCTTATGGTTGTTATAATACTCACTGCTTTTGGGGGAGCCCAATTCTTGTGTTGCCTGGGGGAGCACAAGAAGTGAATACACTATTGGGTATAAGGCACTGAGAGTACTGCAAAGACTGGAGTGCAAATCTCACATGAGAAATGGATACTGGGGAGTGAGTTGTGGGTAGTGGAGTGCAGATCTCACTGGTGACACGGATACTGGGGAGTGAGTTGTAGGTATTGGGGTGCAGATCTCACTGGTGACACGGATACTGGGGAGTGAGTTGTAGGTATTGGGGTGCAGATCTCACTGGTGACACGGATACTGGGGAGTGAGTTGTAGGTATTGGAGTGTAGATCTCACCGGTGACACGGATACTGGGGAGTGAGTTGTAGGTATTGGAGTGCAGATCTCACCGGAGACACGGATACTGGGGAGTGAGTTGTGGGTAGTGGAGTGCAGATCTCACTGGTGACACGGATACTGGGGAGTGAGTTGTAGGTATTGGAGTGCAGATCTCACCGGTGACACGGATACTGGGGAGCGAGTTGAGGGTAGTGGAGTGCAGATCTCACCAGTGACACGGATACTGGGGAGTGAGTTGTAGGTATTGGAGTGCAGATCTCACCGGTGACACGGATACTGGGGAGTGAGTTGTGGGTATTGGAGTGCAGATCTCACCGGTGACACGGATACTGGGGAGTGAGTTGAGGGTATTGGAGTGCAGATCTCACCGGTGACACGGATACTGGGGAGTGAGTTGTGGGTAGTGGAGTGCAGATCTCACTGGTGACACGGATACTGGGGAGTGAGTTGTAGGTATTGGAGTGCAGATCTCACCGGTGACACGGATACTGGGGAGCGAGTTGAGGGTAGTGGAGTGCAGATCTCACCAGTGACACGGATACTGGGGAGTGAGTTGTAGGTATTGGAGTGCAGATCTCACCGGTGACACGGATACTGGGGAGTGAGTTGTGGGTATTGGAGTGCAGATCTCACCGGTGACACGGATACTGGGGAGTGAGTTGAGGGTATTGGAGTGCAGATCTCACCGGTGACACGGATACTGGGGAGTGAGTTGAGGGTATTGGAGTGCAGATCTCACCGGTGACATGGATACTGGGGAGTGAGTTGTAGGTATTGGAGTGCAGATCTCACCGGAGACACGGATACTGGGGAGTGAGTTGTGGGTAGTGGAGTGCAGATCTCACTGGTGACACGGATACTGGGGAGTGAGTTGTAGGTATTGGAGTGCAGATCTCACCGGTGACACGGATACTGGGGAGCGAGTTGAGGGTAGTGGAGTGCAGATCTCACCAGTGACACGGATACTGGGGAGTGAGTTGTAGGTATTGGAGTGCAGATCTCACCGGTGACACGGATACTGGGGAGTGAGTTGTGGGTATTGGAGTGCAGATCTCACCGGTGACACGGATACTGGGGAGTGAGTTGTGGGTATTGGAGTGCAGATCTCACCGGTGACACGGATACTGGGGAGTGAGTTGAGGGTATTGGAGTGCAGATCTCACCGGTGACACGGATACTGGGGAGTGAGTTGAGGGTATTGGAGTGCAGATCTCACCGGTGACACGGATACTGGGGAGTGAGTTGTAGGTATTGGAGTGCAGATCTCACCGGTGACACGGATACTGGGGAGTGAGTTGAGGGTATTGGAGTGCAGATCTCACCGGTGACACGGATACTGGGGAGTGAGTTGTAGATATTGGGGTGCAGATCTCACCGGTGACACGGATACTGGGGAGTGAGTTGTAGGTAGTGGAGCGCAGATCTCACCGGTGACACGGATACTGGGGAGTGAGTTGTGGGTATTGGAGTGCAGATCTCACCGGTGACACGGATACTGGGGTGTGAGTTGTGTATCTGTCAGTAATAAATGGTTTGTCTCATACCTGCAACTGCAAGGGAGATAAAATAACAGACTTACTGGCTGGATCACCAGATGAGAATAGAAGAAAAGAAAAAAAGCTGAAAAAAAGAAAACGAATGCAGCCATCCCATCTCTGACCCGACAAGCTGCGCTATAATAAATGTCGGCTTTTTGGGTTGAATACGGCTTTCCATTTCCTTTTTATTGATCCGATACGAAGCCCGGCGTGCGACTCGCCAGACACAACGCCATTTGTGGATGACCGCATCTTTTTTTCCGGAAAGCGATCTTGGAGCAATTATAAAAGAAATTTAAAAGCCGTGTTTTACTTATGAAAAAAAGTCGATTTGCGCCGTTCCAGTTGTAAAAAATGAGGGCGATTTATTTTGAAGCGTTGTGTATACCTGCGCTGCGACTAATCATACAGATTTTCCGTGCCGACGCCGACGCGTAAACACGGGGAATTCTTGTTGTCACACAGCGTGCATTGTGCCGGGCCGAGCGGCGCGGAGTCGCTTCCAGCGAGACCCCCTCTCCCCTGTCGCTCTCGCCCCTCTAATTACAGTCTAAACACTTCAAACGCCAGTTTACGCCGGGTGATAAATCACCATCGCGGGGGCCGGGGGTGTTTTCTTACCCAAACTGCGCCCCTGATTACCCTGCAAACGGCTTTCTCCATTCAGAGGGTAATTGGCTGGTACGGGGCGATTTCCTCGGCGGCAGCTAAACAAGCAGAAAGGCCTGAGAAGGTGAGATGGCGATTAACCTCCCGCTGGATGGAGGCGACTTTATTGTATGGCGGCTTCGGATTATTTTCCAGACCACCATTAGGGATCAGAGATGCCAGAGGCGTCCCTGGGGTTGGTGTCACCCGGCGCGGTGACACTCGGTGACACCCCCTCCGACGATCCCCGCAGAATGGATCGGATCTACGGATTGAGCAGAATGGATCGGAGTCCAATCCATTATGCTCAATCCGCAGATCCGATCCGTCCTGCGGGAATCGTCGGCTTTCTTTACAACTTACCTTTTTTGGAGCGGGTCCGGTGTCACCCCGTATAGGTTGCATGCCGACGATTCCCGCAGAATCCGCACCGCATTGACTTCTTGGAGCGGGTCCGGTGTCACCCCGTAGAGGCTGCATGCCGACGATCCCCGCAGGATGGATCGGATCTGCAGATTGAGCATAATGGATCGGAGTCTGATCAATTATCCTCTACAATCCGCAGATCCGATCCATCCTGCGGGGATCGTCGGCTTTCTCGACAACTTACCTTTTCTTGGAGCGGGTCCGGTGTCACCCCGTATAGGTTGCATGCCGACGATCCCCGCAGGATGGATCGGATCTGCAGATTGAGCATAATGGATCGGAGTCTGATCAATTATCCTCCCCAATCCGCAGATCCGATCCATCCTGTGGGGATCGTCGGCTTTCTTTACAACTTACCTTTTCTTGGAGCGGGTCCGGTGTCACCCCGTATAGGTTGCATGCCGACGATTCCCGCAGAATCCGCACCGCATTGACTTCTTGGAGCGGGTCCAGTGTCCCCCCGTAGAGGCTGCATGCCGACGATCCTCGCAGGATCGTCAACATGCAACCTATACGGGGTGACACCGGAGCCGCTCCAAGAAAAGGTAAGTTGTAAAGAAAGCCGACGATCCCCGCAGGATGGATCCCGCGGGGATCGTCGGCTTGCTTTACAACTTACCTGTTTGTGGAGCGGGTCTGGTGTCACCCCATGCGGTAGGTGTCACCCGGTGCGGACCGCACCCCCCACACCTGCCTCAGGACGCCACTGAGTGATGCCTATCTAGGCCGAATTAGGCTCCGTTCACACTCGTGCAACTTTCATTGATGCGACTTTAATGCGACTTTGGGTGAACGTCGGACCAAAGTAGTGCAGGAACTACTTTGAAGTCGCCCAGCTATGAACGGGAAACTCTGAGCCCAGGTTGTCTTGGACCCGCCTCCAGGGGCGTTTATTTTGCCTAGACCAGGCTGCTCTATTGCACGCAGTATTGATAGGATTGCAATACATTTAAAGCAGAACTCCAGCTAAATATGATAAAAATGAACGGCCCGTTTAATACGATTTTTGAATCCATTCGAAATTTAGAACTCGGTCGAATTTTAAGAAACAAAATGAATCCTAGATTTAACTAATCAAACGAAATGAAATGAGTCGAATAATGAATCAAAACTAACTGGACAGTGAAAGGAGAAGCAGCACAATGATGAGTTCATCTCTCTGTCGTTCTTCTCTCTGCTCCTATCAGCATGCTCCTTGGAGGCACATTTGCAAGATGGCATGCCTGGC
Organism: Staurois parvus; assembly: GCF_062004578.1. NCBI lineage: Eukaryota > Metazoa > Chordata > Amphibia > Anura > Ranidae > Staurois > Staurois parvus. Next base: position 695,968 of record NW_028319451.1, read on the forward strand.
TGGTCAGTCTGATAGCCAGCATTATTCAATCTACTTCTTCTGAGCCCAGGTTGTCCTGAACCCAGCCATAGACTGTGACTGGACAGTGAAAGGAGAAGTAGCACAAAGAGCTCATTACTTTGTCACTCTGCTCTTTCCACCTATCGGCATGCTACTTGCCAGTACATTTGCAAGAAGGCACATATGGCTGGTCAGTCTGATAGCCAGCATCATTCAATCTACTTCTTCTGAGCTCAGGTTGCCCTGAACCCAACTGCAGCCTGTGAGTGGACAGTGAAAGGGGAAGCAGCACAATGATGAGTTCATCTCTCTGTCGCTCTTCTCTCTGCTCCTATCAGCATGCTCCTTGGAGGCACATTTGCAAGATGGCATGCCTGGCTGGTCAGGCTGATAGCCAGCATCATTCAATCTACTTCTTCTGAGCCCAGGTTGTCCTGAACCCAGCCGTAGCCTGTGACTGGACAGTGAAAGGAGAAGTAGCACAAAGAGCTCATTTCTTTGTCACTCTGCTCTTTCCACCTATCAGCATGCTACTTGCCAGTACATTTGCAAGAAGGCACATATGGCTGGTCAGTCTGATAGCCAGCATCATTCAATCTACTTCTGCTGAGCTCAGGTTGTCCTGAACCCAACTACAGCCTGTGACTGGACAGTGAAAGGGGAAGCAGCACAATGATGAGTTTATCTCTCTGTTACTCTTCTCTCTGCTCCTATCAGCATGCTTCTTGGCGGCACATTTGCAAGAAGGCACACCTGGCTGGTCAGTCTGATTATTCAATCTAGGTCATCCTGGACCCATCACAGCCTGTAACTGGACAGTGAAAAGAGAAGCAGCTCGGGGCTCTCATCTCTCTGACACTGTGCTCTATATACCTATCAGCATGCTCCTTGCCAGGACATTTGCAAGCAGGCACACCTGCTTGTCCGTCTGATGGTCAGCATCATTCAACCCTCTTCCTAGGAGCCTTGGATCCTGGACTCAACCAAACCATTGACTGGACAGTGAATGGAGATGAAGCACAGTGCTCTCATCTCTCACTCTGCTCTCTCCTCCTATCAACATGCTCCTTGCCAGTACACAGGCAAAGCTGGCACACCTGGTTGGTCAGTCTGATGGTCAGCATTATTCAATTCAATTCTTCCGAGCCTAGGTCATCCTGCCCCCACCGCAGCCTGTGACTGAACAGTGAATGGAAAAGCAGCACAGGGCTCTCATCTCTCTGTCACTCTTCTCTGTCCTACTATCAGCATGCTCCTTGTCAAAACATGAACTGATCGGATCCTTTGGGGAGGCAGCATTAAGGGGTTAAATGAACAAAAAAATCACAGCCGACTAGTAGCCTAAACTCCGAAATATATAACATCGAAATTCTGTAGAACAGCCCAAAGTGCCATAACAACTGCCTGATCTGAAGGCCTCAAGGCAAGAGGGGCGGGGGCCAAATGTGGCCCTAAAAACCACCATTCTGACATTGGATAGAAGATGTGACCAGCGGAACGTTCTATATTCAGAAGGTCGCCCGTCCTCGGTTCAGACAGGAAGCCGCCCAGACTGATGGCCCGTTGCCTTTTCAACCCTACGTGAAGAATTCTACCGTGCCGTGAGAACCGTCCTATCACACAGGTGACAACACCGAGCGCTCAGCCTGACCCGGGGTCGGAAATGTCACCTTCCCACCAACCTGCCCAATAAACAGCTGGAGGCCACCGAACGGTTCTGATCCGACCTGGAGGACGGACAACCTGCCGACACCCACAGTCCGGGCTGTGAGTCAGAGGAATATATATATATACTGTAGTGTATACGGCCAGGGACTGCAAGGTCCGGCTTGTTCCACCTCTAAGGACCATCAGTGGCCTCATATCCTGCTAGCAGGGGTGGTCTGACCATTTGGGAGCTCGGGCACTGCCCGAGGGCCCGGGGTCAGTAGGGGGCCCCATGAGATGCCCCTGGTACCTTTCATAAGCTTTATTGGGTGTGGTTTGAGTGTAAGCGAGGACACAGGGGCCCCATGATGATGATGAAAGGTGATTCAGTCCTTCTGGAGAGAAGATCCGGTGAAGAACGGTGATCTCTGTACCTGGAAGTAACATGAATGTATATCCTGATCGCTCTGATGCCGGGAGGACCATAGATGCAGTTGTTGGGTTATGTTGAGGACCATAGATGCAGTGGACGGGTATTTATTTTATTTATTTTATCGAGTTTATATAGCGCCAAAGGGTTTGCTCAGCGCTGTACAATAGAGGACCTGGGTAATGTTGAGGACCGTAGACGCAGTGGTGGGTAATGTTGAGGACCGTAGACGCAGTGATCGGGTAATGTTGAGGACCGTAGACGCAGTGGTGGGTAATGTTGAGGACCGTAGACGCAGTGGTTGGGTAATGTTGAGGAGTGTAGACGCAGTGGTGGGTAATGTTGAGGACCATAGACACAGTGGTTGGGTAATGTTGAGGACCGTAGACGCAGTGGTTGGGTAATGTTGAGGACCATAGACGCAGTGGTCGGGTAATATTGAGGACCATAGACGCAGTGGTCGGGTAATGTTGAGGACCATAGACGCAGTGGTTGGGTTATGTTGAGGACCATAGACGCAGTGGTCGGGTAATGTTGAGGACCGTAGACGCAGTGGTCGGGTAATGTTGAGGACTGTAGACGCAGTGGTAGGGTAATGTTGAGGACCGTAGACGCAGTGGTCGGGTAATGTTGAGGACAGTAGACGCAGTGGTCGGGTAATGTTGAGGACCGTAGATGCAGTGGTTGGGTTATGTTGAGGAGTGTAGATGCAGTGGTCGGGTAATGTTGAGGAGTGTAGATGCAGTGGTCGGGTAATGTTGAGGACCATAGATGCAGTGGTCGGGTAATGTTGAGGACCATAGACGCAGTGGTTGGGTTATGTTGAGGACCATAGACGCAGTGGTCGGGTAATGTTGAGGACCGTAGACGCAGTGGTCGGGTAATGTTGAGGACTGTAGACGCAGTGGTAGGGTAATGTTGAGGACCGTAGACGCAGTGGTCGGGTAATGTTGAGGACAGTAGACGCAGTGGTCGGGTAATGTTGAGGACCGTAGATGCAGTGGTCGGGTTATGTTGAGGACCGTAGACGCAGTGGTCGGGTAATGTTGAGGAATGTAGATGCAGTGGTGGGTAATGTTGAGGACCATAGATGCAGTGGTTGGGTAATGTTGAGGACCATAGATGCAGTGGTCGGGTAATGTTGAGGACCGTAGATGCAGTGGTCGGGTAATTTTGAGGACCATAGATGCAGTGGTCGGGTAATGTTGAGGACTGTAGATGCAGTGGTCGGGTAATGTTGAGGACCATAGACACAGTGGTCGGGTAATGTTGAGGACCATAGATGCAGTGGTCGGGTAATGTTGAGGACCATAGATGCAGTGGTAGGTAATGTTGAGGACCATAGATGCAGTGGTAGGTAATGTTGAGGACCATAGATGGTTGGGTAATGTTGAGGAGTGTAGATGCAGTGGTTGGGTAATGTTGAGGACCGTAGATGCAGTGGTTGGGTAATGTTGAGGACCATAGACGCAGTGGTTGGGTAATGTTGAGGACCATAGATGCAGTGCTTGGGTAATATTGAGGACCATACACACAGTCGTTGGCCAAGGAAATTTACTGCAGCAGATGAAGGACACATAATGTTTACCTCCCATCTAGATCGGAAGTGCCATCAACCCAGAATTGGCGGAATCCAGTGGGACCCGGGTACACCCATCAACTGTCTGGAGAAGTCTGGCCAGAAGTGGTCTTCATGGAAGAACTGGGGCAAAAAACCCCCCACACCTCCAGTGTGGAATCAAAGCTAAGCGACTCAACAACGCAGGAAACGTAGGAACTGAGGTGCAGGAATATGGCAGCAGGTACACTGGACTGATGTGTCAATATTTAAAATATTTGGCTGTAGCAGGAAGTCATTTGTTCTCTGAAGGATTGGAGAGCGGTACAATAATGAGTGTCTTCAGCCAACTGTGAAGCATGGTGGAGGTTCCTTGCAAGTTTGGTCCTACATTTCTGCAACTGGAGCTGGAGATTTGGTCAGGATCAATGCTGAGAAATACAAGCAAAGAAACATTTCTAAATCATGTCCAGACCCCCAGGGACCCAGGTACACCTATCTACTGTCTGGAGAAGCCTGGCCAGACGTGGTCTTCATGGAAGCGGTACAATAATGAGTGTCTGCAGTCAACTGTGAAGCATGGTGGAGGTTTCTTGCAAGTTTGGTTCTACATTTCTGCAACTGGAGTTGGAGATTTGGTCAGGATCAACGCTGAGAACTACAAGCAGATACCAATCCATCCTGCCATACCACCATGGAGGCCTGTGATTGGCCCGAACTTATCCTTCAGCAGGACAACCACCCCAAACATGCAGCCAATGCCGTTCAGAAATATCTCCAATGTAAAGAACAAGGAGTCCTGGAGGTGATGATCTGGTCCCCACAGAGCCCTGATCTCACCATCATGGGGGTCTGCCTGGGATGATGTGAAGAGACAGGATTTCTGTCAATGTATATATTTTTTATTCATTTATTTTTTATAATTTTTTTTTTTTATTCATTTATTTTTATATTTTTTTATTTTTTTTATTCATTTATTTTTTATTAATTTATTTTTTATTTTTTTATTCATTTATTTTTATATTTTTTTTATTTTTTTATTCATTTATTTTTTATAATTTTTTTTATTTTTTTATTCATTTATTTTTTATATATTTTTTTATTTATTTATTTTTTTATATATTTTTTTATTTTTTATTCATTTATTTTTCATACTTTTTTATGAAATGTTGTAATAAATGGGGTGTTTTCCTTTAAGGATGGATAAACCTGCGGCAAAGTTTGGGGCATCCACCGAGCAGAAAGAACCTAAATCACGCGCAGCCCCCCAGGACGGAACCTCTCAGAGCCCCGGGTGTCGGGGAGTTCTGTACCACTAATGGCCACCACATGGGGATCAGTCGGGGGATGGAGCTGACAGAAGGTAAAGTCCTGGAAATTAAAAGTCGGGCTTAAAATAAGTCATATTTCACGTTTCTCGCCGTTTCCCCCAATCCCGCTGATAGATCGTCCTTTCCTCGCCACACGTGGATCTAATTCAGCGGCCAAATCCCCGACGCTCTTTGCTGCGCGCTTTGATTTACTCGTTGAGACACAGAAGGGCACTAATTCGTTCTTGAGTGGTCTGATCCTCCCCGGTGCACCTTGTGAACGGTACAACATGTGCGTCTGATTTCCACCTCCTTCCAGCCCCAAATATACCGCCGAAAAGTCGCCGAGAAGTGCGTACTGCCTGGGAGATCAGCCTGCCGACCCCCCAACGCATTACCGCCAGCCGGAGCGGCACGTCGAGGCTAAAGAGGACCTGTCATTACGAGTCTGCCTGAATACATTCCCGGCATTGTACAGTGTACAGCCAATGGAATCACTTCCCAGACAAGCTCCACCTCCTATCCTTAGTCTGGTGACTTTGCCTAAAATGAGACGTCGTCGGTCTGCTGCAGGCGGGAGGAAGCATTTCCTCTGTCTCCCCTCCCCTCCCCCCAGTGATCAGACTGTACATTGTAACTTTGTAGAAGGAGGAGGAAGCATTTCCTCAGTCTCCCCTCCCCCAGTGATCAGACTGTACATTGTAACTTTGTAGAAGGAGGAGGAAGCATTTCCTCAGTCTCCCCTCCCCCAGTGATCAGACTGTACATTGTAACTTTTTTAGAAGGAGGAGGAGGCCTTTCCTCAGTCTCCCTTCACCCAGTGATCAGACTGTACATTGTAACTTTGTAGAAGGAGGAGGAGGCATTTCCTCAGTCTCCCCCTCCCCCAGTGATCAGACTGTACATTGTAACTTTGTAGAAGGAGGAGGAGGCGTTTCCTCAGTCTCCCCCCCCAAAGAAATCTCTCCAAATCTCTTACAAAGCTTGCACCCCAGCGAGTGTCCCCATTAGAATTTTCTTTTCTATTCCTATTCTAGTGGCAACTGTGAAATGTCGGCTTTTCCCATCACTTTCTATGGCCTGAGTTAGTAACAGAATGCAGGGGTCAGTAGTATATGATGCAGAGTGCAGGGGTCAGTAGTTAACAATGCAGAGCTCAGAGGTCAGCAGTATGTAATGCAGAGTGCAGGGGTCAGTAGAATGTAATGCAGAGCGCAGGTGTCAGTAGTATGTAACACAAAGTTCAGAGGTCAGTAGTATGTAATGCAGAGTGCAGGGGTGAGTAGTATGTAATGCAGAGTGCAGGGGTGAGTAGTATATAATGCAGAGTGCAGGGGTGAGTAGTATGTAATGCAGAGTGCAGGGGTGAGTAGTATGTAATGCAGAGCACAGGGGTCAGTAGTATGTAATGCAGAGTGCAGGGGTGAGTAGTATGTAATGCAGAGCACAGGGGTCAGTAGTATGTAATGCAGAGTGCAGGGGTGAGTAGTATGTAATGCAGAGTGCAGGGGTGAGTAGTATATAATGCAGAGTGCAGGGGTGAGTAGTATATAATGCAGAGTGCAGGGGTGAGTAGTATGTAATGCAGAGTGCAGGGTGAGTAGTATGTAATGCAGAGCACAGGGGTCAGTAGTATGTAATACCGAGCGCAGGGGTCAGTAGTATGTAATGCCGAGCGCAGGGGTGAGTAGTATGTAATACAGAGTGCAGGGGTCAGTAGCATGTAATACAGAGTGCAGGGGTGAGTAGTATGTAATACAGAGTGCAGGGGTGAGTAGTATGTAATGCAAAGAGCAGGGGTGAGTAGTATGTAATACAGAGTGCAGGGGTGAGTAGTATGTTATGCAAAGTGCAGGGGTGGGTAGTATGTAATGCAGAGTGCAGGGGTCAGTAGCATGTAATGCAGAGTGCAAGAGTGAGTAGTATGTAATGCAGAGCGTAGGGGTCAGTAGTATGGAATGCAGAGTGCAGGGGTGAGTAGTATGTAATGCAGAGTGCAGGGGTCAGTAGCATGTAATGCAGAGTGCAGGAGTGAGTAGTATGTAATGCAGAGCGCAGGGGTCAGTAGTATGGAATGCAGAGTGCAGGGGTGAGTAGTATGTAATGCAGAGTGCAGGGGTGAGTAGTATGCAATGCAGAGTGCAGGGGTGAGTAGTATGTAATGCCGAGCGCAGGGGTCAGTAGTATGTAATGCAGAGTGCAGGGATCAATAGTATGCAATGCAGATCGCAGGGGTGAGTAGTATGTAATGCAGATCGCAGGGGTTAATAGTATGTAATGCAGAGTGCAGGGGTCAGTAGTATGTAATGCAGAGTGCAGGGGTCAGTAGTTAGCAATGCAGAGTGCAGGGATCAGTAGTATGTAATGCAGAGTGCAGGGGTCAGTAGTATGTAATGCCGAGCGCAGGAGTCAGTAGTTAGTAATGCAGAGTGCAGGGGTCAGTAGTATGTAATGCAGAGTGCAGGGGTCAGTAGTATGTAATGCAGAGTGCAGGGGTCAGTAGTTAGTAATGCAGAGCGCAGGGGTCAGTAGTATGTAATGCAGAGTGCAGGGGTCAGTAGTATGTACTTTATTGGTTAGTAATACACACAAACTCCCAATCCCTCCATAAAACAAATCACTCACCAGACCTCAGAGGCGGCGGTGTCTGGCGCATTGAGGTAAGTCCTCCCAGGTCTCCCCTTCTCTGGGTCATGTGACACGAGGAGCTTGGGACTTCCCTTAGCTCTGCAGGAGTCAGGAGCGGGCCGCACGGCAGGCAGACTGCAATGGGCCCCCGGCCGATCCCCGCTTTAAAACCCAACAACTTATCAGTTCCATTATCACTTTGCAGACCGACAATTTTCAGCAGCAGGAAAGCAGCGGACTGCAGCTACAAATAGACGCACATTGTGCCCGGCGTTTAGTTTGGTGGTTAAGTAGGAAAAAAAAAACCTTTCATTCCCCTAGAAAAAAAAAATGCTTCTCTCCAAAAAAAAAGAAAAACAGCCGAATAATTGTCCATTGTGTCCGGCGGCCCAGGAGCCGTCTTCCTGTTGAGCGCACCTATGTGGCCCGTTGGCCGGGCACAGATCCCCCCCCCCTCCCCCCAATGTGGCCCTCTCTGTGCTCACCTTGTGTAGGGTTCCCTGTGCTACTGGCAGAAGCTGAAATAGAATAAAATACTAAACAAACAGCCGGGGCCCGAGATTTCCACAGGAGATTTGAAGAGCTGAACCGTATGTGCGCGTCGCTTGGCAAAACCGCGTCCTCCCCCGAGCTGGCGGCGCTCATCGGCGGGTCCCTGCCGCGGGGAATGAAAGGCTACATTCTCCTGGAACGGAGAGCCTCATTTCACTATTGTTTTGACTTACTTCAGCCACGGAATCGATGGGAAAAAAACCTCGAATTGAATTAGAACCTTGGGCTCTCGCCGGCGTATATCGATGTACAGAACAGATTATAGGACGAGCAAAAAAAAAAAAAATACTGACGAATGATAGTCGTCCCCAATAATTAGGGCTTTGTATGATAGGACGACCTCCGACCCAGCCAAAGCCCATGATGGAACTTCTAATGGTCTGCAGGAGAATCTGAATTATCATCAAGTTAGTCTGCCCTGACAAACGTGTCCCCCTCCACCCCACCCCCCCAAATGACCATCTGAACACCAAACGCATGCGGTCCATACCGCCTTCCCTGACCACACCAGCAGCGTGCTGTAGGCGCACTACTCAACAGCCAACATGTTGCCTGATAGGACTATCACAGGGGCATTGCAAAGTGACAGGTTCTCTTTAAACCTTTCCATCCAGGATGGACTGCAGCTTGCTGTTACATGATAACAGGGCCGGATCTCATCTGGGGGGGCAGTAAAAACAAGTCGAGGGGCATAATGTCAACATAATGTCACCGACAGTCTGTCACATGGTGTCACCGCCTGGGAAACATTATTATGTGTTAGGTTGTCATTAGATTATGGTGAGTGAGCAGAAACTGTGCCCCCCCCCCCCCATATCATGTGTCCCTAGCAAAGTCCCCTTTACATTAGGAGTCCTCATCAGAGTTCCTCTTTACATCATGACTGCTCAGTAGAGTCCCCTTTTACATCAGGGGCCAATGAGAGTGCCCCCTTACATCAGGTGTCCCCATCAGAGTGCCTCCTTTCATCAGGTGTCCCCTTCAGAGTGCCTCCTTTCATCAGGTGGCCCCATCAGAGTGCCCCCTAACATCAGGTGTCCCCATCAGAGTGCCTCCTTACATCAGGTGACCCATCAGAGTGCCTCCTTACATCAGTTGACCCCATCAGAGTGCCCCCTTACATCAGGTGTCCCCATCAGAGTGCCTCCTTACATCAGCTGCCTCCATCAGAGTGCCCCCTTACATCAGGTGTCCCCATCAGAGTGCCCCCTTACATCAGCTGCCTCCATCAGAGTACCTCCTTACATCAGGTGTCCCCATCAGAGTGCCCCCTTACATCAGGTGTCCCCATCAGAGTGCCCCCTTACATCAGCTGCCTCCATCAGAGTACCTCCCTTACATCAGGTGTCCCCATCAGAGTGCCCCCTTACATCAGGTGACCCCTACAGAGTACCTCCTTACATCAGGTGTCCCCATCAGAGTACCTCCTTACATCAGCTGTCTCCATCAGAGTGCCTCCTTACATCAGGTGTCCCCAGCAGAGTGCCTCCTTACATCAGATGTTCTCATCAGAGTGCCCCCTTACATCAGGTGTCCCCATTAGAGTGCCCCCTTACACCAAGTGTCCCCATCAGAGTGCCCCCTTACATCAGGTGTCCCCATCAGAGTGCCCCCTTACACCAAGTGTCCCCATCAGAGTGCCCCCTTACACCAGGTGTCCCCATCAGAGTGCCTCCTTACATCAGCTGTCCCCCATCAGAGTGCCCCCTTACACCAAGTGTCCCCATCAGAGTGCCCCCTTACATCAAGTGTCCCCATCAGAGTGCCCCCTTACACCAGGTGTCCCCATCAGAGTGCCCCCTTACATCAGATGTCCCCATCAGAGTGCCCCTTACATCAGGTGTCCCCATCAGAGGGCCCCCTTACAGCAGGTGTCCCCATCAGAGTGCCCCCTTACAGCAGGTATCCCCACCAGAGTGCCCCCTTACATCAGTGTCCCTAATAGAGTCCGAAAATGTAATCGCCTGCTTGTGCGATTGGCTGACTGATTTTCCGCACTAAGATACAAGTCAGGTTTTGAGCATCCCCTGCAAGAACATTTTTGTTGGGATACTCCTAAAGGGAAATCACATCTAACGGGATGCAGACCCCGCCACTTTCCTCATTAGAGCCCTGCAGCTGATTGATCATGACAAAGTCGCTCCCATTCACAGTCACTCAGCACAGGACACAAAGAAACAAACAGATATTTCTTCAGAAGAACAAAAGGTTGGAATCTGCTACAAAGTGTTACAATCCCTGCAATGTACAGAGATCACCCGGAGGGGGCGGGGTTTAATTTTTTTCTCAGCAAAAGTGGAGTTACCCTTTAAGGCAGACATGATTAGGTGACGTTGGCAGAGATCCTCTGTGCATTCATGAGCCCGGGTGATGCGGTGCAGAATTTGCAGCGGTTTCTGTGCGAATTCCGCACCGCATCACAGTCGCCCCCCGTTCATGGGAACCGCTGCGGGTGTGTAAGTCAAGTTAACCACTTCCCGTCCGCCCATGTATATAAACAGCCGGACAGGAGCAGTGCAGGAGCGGGTGGATGTTCATAAACGTCGCTCCCTGGGACACAGCAGAACACCGATCCTTGTATGGGACCTCTGTGTGAGGTCCCGATTCATGTGATCACTGATTGGCCAATCAGTGATCACATGCAGAGTAGTAAGCAAGATGTCACTTCCTGACATTATTGCTTACTACATGTGAAATCTGTGAATGATCACAGAGATCACATGGTACAGGGCTATTCACAACAGCCTTGTACCATGTGACAAGCTGTGACCAATCACAGCTCACTCAGTATTTCTCAGTAGCTGCAAGAATGCAGCCAGAGAGAAGGAGAAATGATTCCTCTTACAGCCTTTATGGGTGTAAAAGCAATCAGTGAAAAAAAAAAAAAATCTTCATCACCCCCCACAAGTAGTACAATGTCACCATGGTGACCCTACTGCTAGGGTGACAGTATGTTAAAAAAAAAAAAAAAAACAACAAAACAATAATAATAAAAAAAAATGTAAAAAAATGTTTTTTGAAAAATTATAATTTTTGGTTATAAACTAATTTGGGTTATTTTTTTTTACTAAACATTTTGGCCGAGATTTATGAAGAAATATTATTTATTTGCAAACTTTTATAAGAAAAACACTTTTTTTCAAAATGTTTGGACTTTTTCATTTATATAGCAAAAAAAAAATAAAAATCCCAGCGGTGAATAAATACCACCAAATAAAGTTTTATCTGTCTCAAAAAAATGCTAAAACTTCATACGGGTACAGTGTTGCATGACCGCGCAATTGTCATTCAAAGTGTGATAGCGCTGAAAATTGGCCTGGACTGGAAGGGGGGAAAGTGTCCGGACTGGAAGGGGGGAAAGTGTCCGGACTGGAAGGGGGTGAAAGTGTCCGGACTGGAAGGGGGTGAAAGTGTCCGGACTGGAAGGGGGGAAAGTGTCCGGACTGGAAGGGGGTGAAAGTGTCCGGACTGGAAGGGGGGGAAAGTGTCCGGGCTGGAAGGGGGGGAAAGTGTCCGGACTGGAAGGGGGGTGAAAGTGTCCGGACTGGAAGGGGTGAAAGTGTCCGGTCTGGAAGGGGGGGAAAGTGTCCGGACTGGAAGGGGGGTGAAAGTGTCCGGACTGGAAGGGGGGGAAGTGTCCGGACTGGAAGGGGGGGAAAGTGTCTGGACTGGAAGGGGGGGAAGTGTCCGGACTGGAAGGGGGGGAAAGTGTCTGGACTGGAAGGGGGGAAAGTGTCCGGACTGGAAGGGGGGAAAGTGTCTGGACTGGAAGGGGGGGAAAGTGTCCGGACTGGAAGGGGGGGGGAAGTGTCCGGACTGGAAGGGGGGGAAAGTGTCCGGACTGGAAGGGGGGGGGGAAGTGTCCGGATTGGAAGGGGGGGAAAGTGTCCGGACAGGAAGGGGGTGAAAGCGTCCGGACTGGAAGGGGGTGAAAGTGTCCGGACTGGAAGGGGGGGGAAAGTGTCCGGACTGGAAGGGGGGGAAAGTGTCCAGACTGGAAGGGGGTGAAAGCGTCCGGACTGGAAGGGGGTGAAAGCGTCCGGACTGGAAGGGGGGGGAAAGTGTCCGGACTGGAAGTAGCTAACAACACCCTGAAATCGGTCCGCGAGGTGCAGAATCGGGGAACCCATGCGATCCGATTCTAGTGCAGACCAAGAAAAGGGTGCTGTACCTTCTTGGTGCGATTGAGCTGTACACAATGTATGGCTTCAATCGCACCGCACAGAATTTGCACAGGAATGCGGTTCCGGTGCTGTTCCGTTGCGGTTCCGGTGCGATTCACATGCGACTTGCCGTGACGCACAATTGTGAGATTGCGCATGCTGCAGTGTTCCTCTCGGCTCGCCATCCCACGTGACAGCGTCTGTCTTTTCACTTTCTTTTTTTTTCAATAATACAAGAACACCTTTTGTCTCTCTCTGTAGCGGCGAGCTGTCCGATCGAACAAACAGTCGCATTATGCGTGCCAATTCGCATAGTCGAGTCCCCAGCGCGCTCTCCACTTTGGCCGGGTGTCCTGATCCATGTTTGCGCACTGGGGTTGGGATAATTACACGGCAGGGAACACAATGTAGAACAAGATCATTCATGGCGGCAAACAACAGGCCGCGTCCTCCGCAGGGCCGCGCACGGGAGCTCTGAGAACAAAGCCGCGTGTGTGCACACCGAGCGCATCCCTGCCAATGTGTCGGCCAATATTTGCTTCCTGCGATCGCCAAATTATAATCCGATCCTGACACCTCTCGTTGTTTTCTGGAAACACTTCACAGGCGAAGAGGCAGAGGTGCTTCCGAACGAAGAAATGCGATTATTCCGCTGTCGATCGATATATAAATCGTCCCGATCGCGCATTTCGCTCCATTCTGCCGGCGCAGGCTATTGAAGTATCCTCAGCACCCCCCCCCCCAAAAAAAAAAACGAACGCTCGGTGTTTGTAGCCGCAGGAGAGTGTCCAGAGATTAGCAGAACTGAAAAAATTTGTTTGGTTTCATTATTTCAATCATTTTCATTTGATTAAATTAGTTTCGTTTGTTTTCAGATTTGATCCAATTCGAATTCAGCTCGACCAAATTAGGAAATTTCAAATCTGCCTTCGAATTTATTCTATTCGAATTTCAGAAGACGGTTATATTCTTTTTATTTTTATTTTTCTATTGTATTTTATTGTTTTTACTTCTATTCTATTCTTTTCTCTTCTATTCTAATCTATTCTATTCAAATTTGAACAAATTCTATTTGAAATTTGAATTTCAGAAGACGGTTATATAATGTTGGTAAAGGTGCAACCAGGGGTGGACTGACAACTAATGGGGCCCCCGGGCAATAGGAGATCTTGGGCCCCTGTGTCCTTGCCCAAGCTCAAAAAATCCTATGAAAAAGGTACCAGGGGCATCTCATGGGGCCCCCTACTGACCGCAGGCCCTCGGGCAGTGCCTGAGTTTCCAAATGGTCAGTCCGCCCCTGGGTGCAACAAAGTCTATTCTTTGGTGATGAACTCAGTCGATGTCCTTTTCAAACAACCTGGAGTTCCCGCAGCTTCTGGACCCCAATTAGCCATGACATACAATGCGATTCCATCCTGTGACCCCCCCTCCCTATTCAAAATTCAAATTTCAGAAGACAGTTATATTCTACTCTGTTCCATTCTATTTTATTGTATTATTTTCTATTCTATTTTCATCTATTCTATTCAAATTAAAATGTATTGTATTCAAAATTCCAATTTCAGAAGACAGTTATATTCTTTCTATTTTATTCTATTTTGTTGTTTTTTTTTTCTATTCTATTCTTTTCTATTCAAATTTATTTTGTTTGAAATTCGAATTTCAGAAGACGGTTATATAAGCTTGGTAGAGTTGACACAAAGTCTATTCTTTGGTGATGAGCTCAGTCGATGTCCTTCTCAAACAACCTGGAGTTTCAGCGGCTTCTGGACACCAATTAGCCATGACCAGGGGCGGACCGACAACTCATGGGGCCCCCAGGCAATAAGGGATCATGGGTCCCCTGTGTCCTCGTCCACACTCAAACCACACCCAAAAAATCCTATGAAAGGTACCAGGGGCATCTCATGGGGCCCCCTACTAACCCTGGGCCCTCGGGCACTGCCCGAGTTCCCAAATGGTCAGTCCGCACCTGGCCATGACATACAATGCGATTCCATCCTGCGCCCCCCCCCCTCCCTGGTCATAGGGTGCTTGACTCATGCCCATGCCGTTGGGTAGTCGATCTCTGGTATTCAGCGCTGGATGTACAACAAGAACTTCTGGTTTGCCCGTCTTCTCTGCCGGACGACAATCTTCTTCTGGCCTCCAGGTCCTCTTGACGTGCCGCAGTGCCGCAGTGGGGCCCCCGTCCAAAAACAGCATCTCCTGAAAACATGACATTTCAGAGTGAGCCCCTCCACCTCGGCCAAGAACCGAATTTTCGTCCTTGGGCAAACTTTGTGCTTTGCCATTTTATGTGGAAAAATGAGCCGAGGATTCCATGTTTTGCTCGGTTGTACTTGGAGAACGTCCTCCTGACTTTCCAGCTCGCCCTGAGCTTCGTAAGAATGTTGGCTCTCACCTTGTACATGGCTTGGCCTGGCACCGGGCCCTTCCTTCCATGAGTCAAGGTCAGAGATTCGTATTAGGCAGGGGAGGGGGGAGGGGAGAACCAGAATCTTACTACTCCCTGTGGTCACCGGGCCTGGTGACGATGGACCCTGGGGTCACCACTGTGTATAGGGATGGCACGGGCCGTCATAGGAAGGTTCAGGGATTGTACTATAAACAGGAAATTATCGTTGATGCCTAGACTGATGGGTGTGACCGATGGCTTTTATCCAAAATGGGGCACTATTTCACTATATCCCTCCCACTGACACCAACGATGGGGCACTATTCCTCCCACTGACACCAGTGATGGGGAACTATTCCTCCCACTGACACCAATGAGGGGGCACTATCCCTCCCACTGACACCAATGATGGGGCACTATTCCTCCCACTGACACCAATGATGGGGCACTATTCCTCCCACTGACACCAATGATGGGGCACTATTCCTCCCACCGACACCAATGATGGGGCACTATTCCTCCCACTGATACCAATGATGAGGCACTATTCCTCCCACTGACACCAATGAGGGGGCACTATCCCTCCCACTGACACCAATGATGGGGCACTATTCCTCCCACTGATACCAATGATGAGGCACTATTCCTTCCACTGACACCAATGATGGGGCACTATTCCCCCCACTGACACCAATGATGGGGCACTATTCCTCCCACTGATACCAATGATGAGGCACTATTCCTTCCACTGACACCAATGATGGGGCACTATTCCCCCCACTGACACCAATGATGGGGCACTATTCCTCCCACTGACACCAATGAGGGGGCACTATCCCTCCCACTGACACCAATGATGGGGCACTATTCCTCCCACTGACACCAATGAGGGGGCACTATCCCTCCCACTGACACCAATGATGGGGCACTATTCCTCCCACTGACACCAATGATGGGACACTATTCCTCCCACTGACACCAATGATGGGGCACTATTCCTTCCACTGACACCAAGATTGGGGCACTATTCCTCCATTTGACCAATGATGAGGCACTATTCCTCCCATTGTCACCAATGATGGGGCACTATTCCTCCCACTGACACCAATGATGGGGCACTATTCCTCCCGCTGACACAAACAATAGGGCACTATTTCTTCCGATGACAACAATGACAGGGTACTATTCCTTCCACTGACACCAACATTAGGATACTATTTCTCCCACTTACACCAAAATGGGGTACTATTCCTTCCACTGACACCAACAATGGGACACTATTCCTCCCACTGACACCAACAATAGGATACTATTTCTCCCACTTACACCACAATGGGGCACCATTCCTTTCGCTGACACCAATGATGGGGCACTATTCCTCCCACTGATACTAATGATGGGGCTCTATTCCTTCCACTGACACCAATGATGGGGCTCTATTCCTCCCACTGACACTAATGATGGGGCTCTACTCCTCCCACTGACACCAGCAATAGGGCACTATTTCTTCCACTGACTCCAATGACGGGGTACTATTCCTCCCATTGACAGCAACAATGGGGCACTATTCCTTCCAATGACACCAACAATAGGACACTATTTCTCTGACTTACACCACAATGGGGCACTATTCCAACCACTGACACCAGTGATGGGACACCATTCTTTCCACTGACACCAATGATGGGGCAGTATTCCAACCACTGACACTAATGATGGGGCAATACTCCTCCCATTGACACCAACAATAGGGCACTATTCCTCCCACTTACACCTCAGTTGTGTAGCCCCTCTGTTGATTTAAATTCTCCAGGTCCGGTTTTGTTCCAGAAATTTGGAAACAGGGTTGGTCCAGGCTGGGAACACCAAAGATCACCTGAAGAGACACTGGGCTAGGCTAATGCAGCCTTTCTCAATCTCTCAAACCTAGAGGAACCTTTAAAATAATTTCAGGTCTTGGGGAACGCTTGCTAAAATGAATTCATTTGGGGACCACTGGGAGAATGTTTTTTACATTAGTGGTCAATGTAGAGAATGCGGTCTTTACAGTGGTGGACGTAATGTCACCCTTACAGATAGCTAAAAAGATACTTAGTGTCATACAGCTGGCTCTGCTAAGCAGCATTGACCCTGGAAGTATGTAGACCCATCAAATGGGAGGTCAGTCAGCCACAACTCAAGGAACCCCTAGGAGCCTCTCGAGGAACCCTAAGGTTCTATGGAAGGTTGAGAATGGTTGGTCCAATTCCTTGCCTCTGCCAAGTGGCATTGGCACTGGAAGTATGAAGACCCATCAGATGGGAGGTTGATCAGCCACAGCTCAAAAAACCCCTAGGAACTTTTAGAGGAACCCCAAGATTCTATGAAACCCTGGCTGAAAATGGTTGTTCTAGTGCCTTGTGTCTGCCAAGTGGCATTGGCCCTGGCACTATGCAGACCCATTAGAAGTTAGGTCAGTTAGCCACAGCTCTAGGAACCTCTGGAGGAACCCTAGGGTTCCATGGAACCGTGGTTGAGAAAGGTTGTTCTAGTTCCTTGGCTCTGCCAAGTGGCATTGGCACTGGAAGTATGCAGACCCATCAGATGGGAGGTTGATCAGCCACAGCTCAAAGAACCCCTAGGAACTTCTAGAGGAACCCCAAGATTCTATGAAACCCTGGCTGAAAATGTTTGTTCTAGTGCCTTGCGTCTGCCAAGTGGCATTGGCCCTGGAACTATGCAGACCCATTAGAAGTTAGGTCAGTTAGCCACAGCTCAAGGAACCCTTAGGAACGTCTGGAGGAACCCTAGGGTTCCATGGAACCATGGTTGAGAAAGGTTGTTCTAGTTCCTTGACTCTGCCGAGTGGCATTGGCACTGGAAGTATGCGGACCCATTAGATGGGAGGTCAATCAGCCACAGCTCAAAGAATCCCTAGGAACTTCTAGAGGAACCCACGGTTCCATGGAACAGTGGTTGAGAATGGTTGTTCTAGCTCCTTGCCTCTGCCAAGTGGCATTGACCCTTAAAGCATGCAGACTCATCAGATGTGAAATCAATCAGCCACAGCACAAGGAACCCATAGAAACCTCTGGAGGAACCCTAGGGTCCCATGGAACTGTGGTTGAAAATGAATGGTTGTTCTAGTACCTTGCCTCTGCTTAGTAGCATTGACACCCTGGAAGTATGCAGACCCAGAGAGAATGGTTGAAAATGGTTGTTCTAGTTCCTTACCTTTGCCAAGTGGCATTGACCCTGGAAGTATGAAGACCCATCAGATGTGAGGTCAATCAGCCACAGCTCAAGAAACCCCTAGAAAGCTCTGACGGGACCCTAGGGTTCCATGGAACAATGGTTGGGAATGGTTGTTCTAGTTCCTTACCTCTGCCAAGTTGCATTGGCACTGGAAGTATGTAGACCCATCAGATGGGAGGTCAGTCAGCCACAGCTCAAGGAACCCACAGGAACTTCTAGAGGAACCCTAAGGTTCCATGGAACACTGGTTCAAAATGGTTGCTCTAGTGCCTTGCCTCTGCCGTGTGGCATTAGCCCTGGAAGTATGCAGAACCATCAGATGGGACGTCGATCAGTCACAGCTCAAGGAACCCCTAGGAACCTCTAGAGAAACCCAAGAGTTTCATGGGACTATGCCTCTGCCTAGTAGCATCGACACCCTGGAAGTATGTAGACTGATCAGATGGGAAGTCAGTCAGCCACAGTTCAAAGAACCCCTAGGAACTTTTAGATGAATCCTGGTTGAGAATGGTTGTTCTAGTGCCTTGCTTCTGCCGAGTGGCATTGGCACTAGAAATATGTAGATGGGAGGTCAGTCACCTACAGCTCAAGAAACCCCCAGGAAGTTCTAGAGGAACCCTAGGGTTCCATGGAACCATGAATGAGAATGTTTGTTCTAGTTTCTTGTGTCTGCCAAGTGGCATTGATCCTGGAAGTATGTAGACCCATGAGATGGGAGGTCAGTCAACCACAGCTCAAGGAACTTCTCTGAACCTCTGGAGGAAATCCAGGGTTCCATGGAACCCTGGTTGAGAATAGCTGTTCTAGTTCCTTGCCTCTTCCTAGTAGCATCGACAGCCTGGAACTGTGCAGACCCATTAGATGCGAGGTCAATCAGCCACAGTGCAAGGAGCTCCTAGGAACATCTGGAGGAACCGTGGTTGAGCATGGGTGTTCTAGTGTCTTGCATACAGCTAAGGGTTGCCATAGCCAAGCAGTAAAGGTTATGAGAAGCTTGCAGTCAACAAGAACTAATAAGCAATTACATCCGGGTCACCTCCCTACCCCTAGCCTGTGAAATGCCCCCATAAAGGACATTGCTCCTGTCCTCCAGACATGCATGACTCTACTTAGCCTTCTCTACTCTACTAAAAAAATAGTTCTTGTGTGTTCCCTTTGGGAACATTTCCCCCTTCAAACAGAAGGGTCTCCCCTCACTTCCTCTTTCTGTAAACCCCCCAATAAATGGACAAGAAGTGGAGATAAATCTTCCATAAGGTGTCATCAACACCATCTACAGTAGATCCCTACTATATCCAAAAGTAAAACCAGAATCTAGCTTTGAAATGTTCAGACACCACACTCTCTCTCTCTCTCTCTCATGTGAAGTTGTCAACATCTGTAAATCTTCTTTTATAAAACGAAAAAAAAATGTTGGTAACCAATAAATGTAGTCAAATATCTGGACTTTTATCTTTTTTTCATCGCTTTCAGAAGCTGTTCGTTTTCTTGCCCCCAGCACCTGCAATCAGTCACGGCTCTCAGCCCTGCCCAACGCGTCGTACGCAGCTCAGACACTTGTGCAAAGTGCTTGAAGGATTGTGACGCTTGGAAATGAAGCCGTTGGGTCTCCGCCGCCCCTTTCTGATTCCACATCATAACAGTTTTTATTTGCTCGCTGTATGAAATGGCGCTCGGTCTGGTGTCCCGGCTAAATTTAGCCTCGGTTGGATTTGTTGCGTCCTTGCTGGTAATTGTTTCTTGAGCCTGTACTTGGCAGTGTCCCCCCCCCCCCACTCCCGCCGTCTCACTCACTCATGGGGAATCCCAATTCTCCTATGATCTCATACGACAAGTGCTACTTAGTAATAGGGGCCCCCGAGACGCTAAGCTCCAAATCCACCCCGCCCAGCTTCGCTGCAAAGTGCTAAAACAGGTCACTTGCTTGGCTGTCTCGCTCTATGAAAGCCGAGTCTTGGAACCAGCGCCTGGCTTGGCCTGGCAAGGCTTTGTGATCCTCGGAAAGTCACATAAAAGTGCCACAGATCGTGTTTGTCTAGTAGAGTCATTCCTACACCGAGATACAAGGAGGGAACCAGGCTGGAGGGGGCATAGTGGGCTACAAAATCAACAGATGAGGCACCATTCCTCCCACTGACAATGATGGGGCACTATTCCTCCCACTGACACCAATGATGGGGCGCTATTCCTCCCACTGACACCAATGATGGGGCACTATTCCTCTCACTGATACCAATGATGGGACACTATTCCTCCCACTGACACCAATGATGGGGCACTATTCCTCCCACTGACACCAATGATGGGGCGCTATTCCTCCCACTGACACCAATGATGGGGCACTATTCCTCCCACTGACACCAATGATAGGGCGCTATTCCTCCCACTGATACCAATGATGGGGCACTATTCCTCTCACTGACACCAATGATGGGGCACTATTCCTCCCACTGACACCAATGATGGGGCACTATTCCTCCCACTGACACCAATGATGGGGCACTATTCCTCCCACTGACACCAATGATGGGGCAGTATTCCTCCCACTGACACCAATGATGGGGCACTATTCCTCCCACTGACACCAATGATAGGGCACTATTCCTCCCATTGACACCAATGATAGGGCACTATTCCTCCCACTGATACCAATGATGGGGCACTATTCCTCCCACTGACACCAATGATGAGGAACTATTCCTCCCACTGACACCAATGATGGGGCACTATTCCTCCCACTGACAGTAACAATGTGGAACTATTCTTCTCATTGACACCAATGATGGGGCACTGTTCTAACCACAGACATCAAAGATGGAGCACTGTTCCTCCCATTGACACCAACAAAGGGAAACTATTCCTCCCACTGACAATAATAATGGGGAACTATTCCTCCCACTGATACCAGTCTATTCTATGGATCTGTGCTACTCACTGATCTCATTGCTGGAGAGGAAGCTGTACCCATGGACCTGCAGTGGAAGGATCTCCTTGCTTCTGCTTCATCCATTCTGTAGAATTGTGATGATCACTGTTCTCCTTGCTGGAGAGAAAGCTGTACCCGAGGACCTGCAGTGGAAGGATCTCCTTGCTTCTGCTTCATCCATTCTGTAGAACTGTGATGATCACTGTTCTCCTTGCTGGAGAGAAAGCTGTACCCGAGGAAATGCAGTGGAAGGATCTCCCTGCTTCTTCTTTAACAATTCTGTGGATCTGTGATAACTGTTCTCCTTGCTGGAGAGAAAGCTGTACCTGAGGACCTGCAGTGAAAGGATCTCCCTGCTTCATCCATTCTGTGGATCTGTGATGATCACTGTTCTCCTTGCTGCAGAGAAAGCTGTACCCAAGGACCTGCAGTGATTGGATCTCCCTGCTTCTGCTTTAATTATTCTGTGGCTCTGTGATGATCAATGTTCTCATTGCTGGAGAGGAAGCTGTACCTGAGGACCTGCAGTGAAAGGATGTCCCTGCTTCTGCTGCATCCATTCCGTGGATCTGTTATGATAACTGTTCTCCTTGCTGGAGAGAAAGCTGTACCCAAGGACCTGCAGTGATTGGATCTTCCTGCTTCTGCTTTAATTATTCTGTGGCTCTGTGATGATAACCGTTCTCATTGCTGGAGAGGAAGCTGTACCTGAGGACCTGCAGTGGAAGGATCTCCCTGCTTCCGCTTTAACTATTCTGTGGATCTGTGCTGCTCACCATTCTCATTGCTGGAGAGGAAGCTGTAGCCAAGGACCTGCAGTGATTGGATCTCCCTGCTTCTGCTTCATCCATTCTGTGGATCTGTGATGATCACTGTTCTCATTGCTGGAGAGGAAGCTGTACCTGAGGACCTGCAGTGATTGGATCTCCCTGGTCCATGTTGGATGGATTTCCCCTTGTTTCCTCCAATAGGGACAGCACCTGCTTTTGCGTATTTGTCATTGTTGTCCCAGCTGTATGACATCTGCGGGGTGTAAGACATGGATGGATGGATGGATAATAGATAGATGATGGGTGGATGGATGGATGGATGATGGGTGTGGGTGGGTGGATGGATAGATAGATAGATAGATAGATAGATAGATAGATAGATAGATAGATAGATGGATAGATAGATGATGGGTGGATGGATGGATAGATAGATGATGGGTGGATGGATGGATGGATAGATGATGGGTGGGTGGATGGATGATGGATAGATGATGGGTGGATGGATAGATGATGGATGGATGGATAGATGATGGATGGATGATGGATGGATGGATAGATGATGGATGGATGGATAGATGATGGGTGGGTGGATGGATGATGGATAGATGATGGATGGATGGATAGATGATGGATGGATGACAGATGGACAGATGACGCAGACACCCCTCCGCTCGGCGCACTGCCCCCCCTCCCCCATCCCAGCAGACGGAGTGATGAAGACGTCATCGGGACATCATGGGCTCGGTAACAAGAATAACACGTTGCCGCCGCCGGTTGCCGCCGCCGCCGGTTCCGCCCAGTGAGGGATGTCGGGTCGCTCGCTCTCCCTCTGTGATTGGTTGGAGAATACACGCCGGCTGCTCCGGGTTCTGCCAGGTGGAGAAGACTTGGCGTCAGAATTTTCTGTGCTTCTCCTGCGTGATGTCGGAGTTGGGTGTACCGTGATGGGTGGCGGCTGCAGAAGCGGGACTCCGTCCAGCCGACGTCCTCCGACTCCGGGATCACTCCATGAGAACACATGGCAGGAGCTGGAGCCCCGGGAACCTCTCCCACAGACACAGGCCGGGGGGTCCCAACATCTACAGACAAGAGAAGCCGCACTTCACTCAGTGGACCCGACATCAGAGATACTTGTCCATGTTTAGTCCATCCATGACCAGGTATTGTGCCAGTGTGACCCCCCCCAGAGATCACCAGACTCCCCCCGACAATGTCACCTCGGCACCATCTTTGTTCAGGCATCATCCAGGGTCACCATCTACTTCCTGGACTGAGATGCCGGCTCAGAGATGACACCATTATATAAATCCTGCTGCCTGTGCACAAATGTCTGACACAGATCAGCCCCTGTTGCAGCCTCTCATCTTGTGACTTGCTGCAAAGTTACAATGTACAGTCTGATCACCGGGGGGGGGGAGGGAGACTGAGGAAATGCCTTCTCCTCCTCCTTCTACAAAGTTACAATGTACAGTATGATCACTTGGGGAGGGAAGACTGAGGAATGCTTCCTCCCCCTTCTACAAAGTTACAATGTACAGTCTGATCATGGGGGTGGGGGGGGGGGAGACTGAGGAAATGCCTTCTCCTGCCCCTTCTACAAAGTTACAATGTACAGTCTGATCGCTGGGGGAGGGGAGACTGAGGAAATGCTTCCTCCTGCCTGCAATAGACTGATGACATCATCTCAGCCTAGGCAAAGTTACTGAGCCGGAGAAAGGTTCACTTTGGGTCTTTTCTTTGATTGGATGGAGGACGGGGGGGGGGGGATTGGGGGGTGGGATGTATGATGGAGGTGATGACGGTATAAATAGTTTGTGCTGAGCGTCGGTCGCATTGTTCCATTGTTTGCATACAATGCGATGACTCCGCCCCCAGCAGGTTGGGACCTTCCACTGAGCTCTGCTGCACACAGCCAAGCCATAGTCTCCATCCCTCCATCCTGCGGCTGGGAAGACAAATCTGTACAGCCGGCTCTGTGTTTATCCGCAGCTCAGATCACCTCAGATGTCCATCATCTCAGCTGAGGATACGCCGAGGACACGCCGAGGATACGCCGAGGATACGCCGAAGACACGCCGAGGACACGCCGAGGATACGCCGAGAACACGCCGAGGACACGCTCAGGACACGCTGAGGATACGCCGAGGACACGCCGAGGACACGCCGAGGATACGCCGAGAACACGCCGAGGATACGCCGAGGACACGCCGAGGACACGCCGAGTATACGCCGAGAACACGCCGAGGACACGCTCAGGACACGCTGAGGATACGCCGAGGACACGCCGAGGATACGCCGAGGATACGCCGAGAACACGCCGAGAACACGCCGAGGATACGCCGAGGACACGCCGAGGACACGCCGAGGATACGCCGAGGATACGCCGAGGACACGCCGAGGATACGCTGAGGACACGCTCAGGACACGCTGAGGACACGCTGAGGACACGCTCAGGACACGCTGAGGACATGCTGAGGATACGTTGAGGACACGCTAAAGATACGCTGAGGACACGCTCAGGACACGCTCAGGACACGCTGAGGACACGCTGAGGACACGCTCAGGACACGCTGAGGACATGCTGAGGATACGTTGAGGACACGCTAAAGATACGCTGAGGACACGCTCAGGACATGCTGAGGACACGCTGAGGATACGCTGAGGACACGCTGAGGATACGCTGAGGATACGCTGAGGACACGCTGAGGACACGCTGAGGACACGCTGAGGATACGCTCAGGACACGCTGAGGACACGCTAACGATACGCCGAGGAAACGCCGAGGACACGCCGAGGACACGCTGAGGATACGCTGAGGACACGCTGAGGATACGCTGAGGATACGCTGAGGACACGCTGAGGACACGCTGAGGATACGCTGAGGACACGCTCAGGACATGCTGAGGACACGCTAAACATACGCCAAGGAAACGCCGAGGACACGCCGAGGACACGCCGAGGATACGCCGAGGACACGCCGAGGACACACTGAGGACATGCTAAAGATACGCCGAGGACACGCCGAGGATACGCTGAGGATATGCTGAGTACATTATATACAATGTATACAAATACAAAGATACAATGTACAGCTCCGGTGACCTCTCAGCCATGGAAACATCAAGCTTTACAGGGTCTCACAATGAGCAATAGAAGATGCAGCCAGCCACATAGAGCTCCGCCCATTTCCTGGCTGGAGGACGTCCAGCATCATCTAGAGCTTTCCTCCCTCAGCCTGACTGTCCCTGGCCCCGCCCCTTTCATTCACTGCATTTTCAGTTCTATCAATCATGGAGGCTCAGCGTTACATCGTTACATGTGGGCGTTACCTAGAGCGGGCTGCATGCAAATACCTCCAGATTGATAATAATTCTATAGATGGATGGATGGATGGATGGATGGATAGATGGGTGGATGGATGGATAGGTGGATGGATGGATGGATAGATGGAAGGATGGATGGATAGATGGATGGATGGATGGATGGATGGATAGATGGGTGGATGGATGGATGGATGGATGGATGAATGGATGGATGGATAGATGGGTGGATGGATGGATGGGTGGATGGATGGATGGATGGATAGATGGATGGGTGGATGGATGGATGGATAGATAGTTGGATGGATGGATGGATAGATGGATGGATGGATGGATGGATGGATAGATGGGTGGATGGATGGATGGATGGATGAATGGATGGATGGATAGATGGGTGGATGGATGGATGGATGGATGGATGGGTGGATGGATGGATAGGTGGATGGGTGGATGGATGGATAGATAGTTGGATGGATGGATGGATGGATGGATTGATGGATAGATGGATGGATTGATGGATGGACGGATGGATGGATAGATAGTTGGATGGATGGATGGGTGGATGGATGGATGGATGGATGGATAGATGGGTGGGTGGATGGATGGATGGATAGTTGGATGGATGGATGGATAGTTGGATGGATAGATGGATGGATGGATGGATGGATGGATGGATAGATGGATGGATAGACAGATGGGTGGATGGATGGATGGATGGATAGATGGGTGGATGGATGGATGGATGGATGGATGGATAGTTGGATGGATAGACGGATGGATGGATGGATGGATGGATGGATGGATGGATGGATGGATGGATGGATAGATGGGTGGATGGATGGATGGATGGATGGATAGTTGGATGGATAGATGGATGGATGGATGGGTGGGTGGATGGATGGGTGGATGGATGGATAGTTGGATGGATGGATAGATAGATGGGTGGATGGATGGATGGGTGGATGGATGGGTGGGTGGATGGATGGATAGTTGGATGGATGGATAGATAGATGGGTGGATGGATGGATGGGTGGATGGATTGTTGGATGGATGGATTGATGGATAGATAGATGGGTGGATGGATGGATGGGTGAATGGATTGTTGGATGGATGGATGGGTGGATGGATTGTTGGATGGATGGATGGATGGATATATAATAGATACATAGAGAGATCGATGGGCTGACACCCACCCATTGAGGCATTTTGAGATTTGCATGACTCCTCCCATTGCCTCCATCAGGACTGATGGTTCTTAAGAGGAGTACTGAGGCCGGGTGCTGTGATATTTTCAGGAATCTATGTACAGTCCCCTGCTGGCCCCTCCCACCAGCCATGATCTGCCTGCATTGCATAGAGAAGCACAGAGACCCAGTGACAGCATCACTGGGACTATAACATGGTATGTAATGGAAACAGAAAGGTTTTTTTTTCTTTCCATCAGCATGTTGATGAGGGGGGAGGGGGAACCAGGGAAGGCAGAACATAAGCAGATTGAGTCCTTACACACGTGACGTTTTGATCACGCCGGTAACGTTAGCTGTGTAAAGTCACGTTAAAAACACGAGTTTTCCAGCTTTTTTTTTGTGTTTTTGCATGTGTTTAGCTGTGTTTTCCGTGTTTGCATTTTTTAGCATTTTTTTAACCCCAGAAAAATTTGGCGTGTTAAAAAAAACATCAAAAATACCGGTTTGCATCGTTTTGGCGCGTTTTTCAACGTTAAAGCGTTTTTACAGCTAAAAAACTCCACTACAAACCCGCTAGTTCTGGGTTTTATTTCCAGCCAATAAATGCTGATTCCAGTCTGTGTGTGAATGGACACCAAGGAGGACATGCCGGGGGGCTACTGGATGGAGAAAAAGACATCAAAAGCCAAAAACAGGCGCTGTAAAAACGTCACGTGTGCATGAGGACTGAAGACTGAGGACTGAAGACTGAGGACTGAAGACTGAGGACTGAAGACTGAGGACTGAGGACTGAAGACTGAGGACTGCGGACTGAGGACTGAGGACAGAAGACTGAGGACTGAAGACTGAGGACTGAAGACTGAAGACTGAGGACTGAAGACTGAGGACTGAGGACTGAAGACTGAGGACTGAGGACTGAGGACTGAAGACTGAAGACTGAGGACTGAAGACTGAGGACTGCGGACTGAGGACTGAGGACAGATGACTGAGGACTGAAGACTGAGGACTGAAGACTGAGGACTGAGGACTGAAGACTGAGGACTGAAGACTGCGGACTGAGGACAGAAGACTGAGGACTGAAGACTGAGGACTGAGGACTGAGGACTGAAGACTGAGGACTGAAGACTGAGGACTGAGGACTGAAGACTGAGGACTGAAGACTGAGGACTGAGGACTGAAGACTGCGGACTGAGGACTGAGGACAGAAGACTGAGGACAGAAGACTGAGGACTGAAGACTGAGGACTGAGGACTGAAGACTGAGGACTGAGGACTGAAGACTGAGGACTGAGGACTGAAGACTGAGGACTGAGGACTGAAGACTGAGGACTGAGGACTAAGGGCTGAAGACTGAGGACTGAGGACTGAAGACTGAGGACTGAGGACTGAAGACTGAAGACTGAGGACTGAAGACTGAGAACTGAGGACTGAGCTTCATCTACAGCTGCCTTTGCCAGCCTTTTCAGTGCAGAGGACCCCTGGCTGCAACGTTGTGGTCTCGGGGACCTCGGCTGACAATTCATGATACATTGGTGGATAGAGGTGGGAATGTTCGGCTCCATGTACACCGGACTCTTCTGATCCATGGAAACCAACTGCTGGAAAACGGAGGTTAACCCCTCCCTACCGGGCCCTCCCCCCCCCCCCCCCCTTCCAGTCCAGGCCAATTTGCAGCTTTCAGCACTGTTGCACTTTGAATGACAATTGCGCGGTCATGCAACACTGTACCCAGATGACATTTTTATCATTTTTTGAGACAGATAGATACAAATTTTGGGGAAAAAAAGTTTTTTCTTAGTTTTTGTTATAATATTTTGTAAATAAGTGATTTTTCCTCCTTCACTGATGTGCGCTAATGAGGCTGCAGTGATGGGCACTGATAGGCTGCACAGATGGGTACTGATGAGGAGGCACTGGTAGGTGGCACTGATGGGCATTGACAGGCTTCACTGATGGGCACTGAAAGGCTGCACTCATATATGGCACTGATAGGCAGCACTGACTGGCACTGATAGGCAGCACTGATGGGTGGCACTGACTGGCACTGATTGGCAGCACTGACTGGCACTGATTGGCAGCACTGATAGGCGGCACTGACTGGCACTGATAGGCAGCACTGATAGGTGGCACTGATAGGCAGCACTGATGCACACTGATAGGCAGCACTGACTGGCACTGATAGGTGGCACTGATTGGCAGCTCAGATGGGCATTGATATGTGGCATTGATGTGCACTGATGGGCACTGACAGGTGGCACTGATGGGGCTACACTGATCATCAGGGCACACTGATCAATGCCGATTACCGGCTCTCCTCTCCTCTCCGCTCCTCTCCTCTGTCAGCGTGACAACTCGTGAGGAGAGGAATGCCGATAACCAACATTTCTTTATTTACATGTGATCAGCTGTGATTGGACAGAGCTGATCACATGACCGAGCCGCCGTCTTCAGCTCTTCCTGTTGATCGGTGATCTGCTGTGTCCGAGGGACACGGTGCACCACCGATCGCCACGCTGCACGCCCCCGGAGCCACGCACACACGGTTAGAGAGGGAAGAGATCATATGACGTCGTCCCAGAATGAGAGAACCGCCTTGTGCCTGTCATCTCCTTATATGGCGGGCGGGAAGCGGTTAAAAAACATCTGTTTAGCTGCATTTACATACGTTTATTCACGTTTATGAGCGTTTGCGTTTCAAAGCGTTTTTTAAAGATAACCTCAGGAGACCTTCCAAAATGTCCAGAATGCATTGAAAAACAGTAAAAAAAATAACTATTTCAGACATTTTGAGAGAAAGAGAGAGAGAGCGAGCAGAAGCAGAGGGAGCAGAAGCAGAGGGAGCAGAAGCAGGGAGAACAGAAGCAGAGGGAGCAGAAGCAGAGGGAGCAGAAGCAGAGAGAGCAGAAGCAGAGGGAGCAGAAGCAGGGAGAGCAGAAGCAGAGGGAGCAGAAGCAGGGAGAGCAGAAGCAGAGAGAGCAGAAGCAGGAAGAGCAGAAGCAGAGAGAGCAGAAGCAGAGGGAGCAGAGAGAGCAGAAGCAGAGGGAGCAGAAGCAGGGAGAGCAGAAGCAGAGGGAGCAGAAGCAGGGAGAGCAGAAGCAGAGAGAGCAGAAGCAGGAAGAGCAGAAGCAGAGAGAGCAGAAGCAGAGGGAGCAGAGAGAGCAGAAGCAGAGGGAGCAGAAGCAGAGGGAGCAAAAGCAGAGGGAGCAGAGAGAGCAGAAGCAGAGAGAGCAGAGAGAGCAGAAGCAGAGGAAGCAGAGAGAGCAGAAGCAGGGAGAGCAGAAGCAGAGGGAGTAGAAGCAGGGAGAGCAGAAGCAGGGGGAGCAGAGAGAGCAGAAGCAGAGGGAGCAGAAGCAGGGAGAGCAGAAGCAGAGGGAGCAGAAGCAGGGAGAGCAGAAGCAGGGGGAGCAGAGAGAGCAGAAGCAGAGGGAGCAGAGAGAGCAGAAGCAGAGGGAGCAGAGAGAGCAGAAGCAGGGGGAGCAGAGGGAGCAGAAGCAGAGGGAGTGGAAGCAGAGAGAGCAGAAGCAGAGGGAGCAGAGAGAGCAGAAGCAGGGGGAGCAGAAGCAGAGAGAGCAGAAGCAGAGAGAGCAGAAGCAGAGAGAGCAGAGAGAGCAGAAGCAGAGGGAGCAGAGAGAGCAGAAGCAGGGGGAGTGGAAGCAGAGAGAGCAGAAGCAGAGGGAGCAGAGAGAGCAGAAGCAGGGGGAGTGGAAGCAGAGAGAGCAGAAGCAGAGGGAGCAGAAGCAGAGGGAGCAGAGAGAGCAGAAGCAGGGGGAGCAGAAGCAGAGAGAGCAGAAGCAGAGAGAGCAGAGAGAGCAGGGGGAGCGGAAGCAGAGAGAGCAGAAGCAGAGGGAGCAGAAGCAGAGGGAGCAGAAGCAGAGGGAGCAGAAGCAGAGGGAGCAGTATGTGTTGAGATTAGCTGTCTTTTTTTGTGGTGTTCGGATGTTCCGGCTCATATCTGTGACGTCTAACATATTTTCTGCATTTATCATGATGAAAAAAAGGCTCTGGACAGCATCTGGTAATGGAAGAGTTAAAAAAATTTACCAAACAAAAATGCTTACAAATGCGGTTAGCCGCGTTTACATGCATTTACAAACATTTAGCGTTTGAAATGCTGATAAAATCTACTCCTGAACACAAGTTTGGTGCGTTCAAAAAAACAACTGTAAACTCAACTGCCTGTACAGGGCGATGTGTACGCGGACACATAGGAGGACATTAGGGGGAGTTCAGGGGCTGCTGAAATAAACGCAGAAAAGCTCCTGAATGTGCGTTTATCAGCTGCAGTGTACATGGAGCCTTACACTTGGTGTCATTGGGAAGAATCCCCCCCTTCAGGGGCAGATTGACCATTCAGGTCGCTCGGGCACTGCCCGAGGTCCCGGGGTCAGTAGGGGGCCCCATGAGATGCCACTGGTAGGCTTTTTTGGGTGTGGTTTGAGTGTGGGCAGGGACACAGGGGCCCCATGATCCCATATTGCCCGGGGGCCCCATGAGTTGTCAGTCTGCCCCCCTTACAGATAGATAAAAGGATCAGTGCTGTAAGAGGGAACTTCTCTGAGAGGCAGAAATTGCTGATTTCTCATGGAACCCCCGGCAAGGTCTGCAGGAACCAGGGGCGGACTGACAACTCATGGGGCCCCCGGGCAATAGGGGATCATGGGGCCCCTGTGTCCTTGCCCAAACTCAAAAAAACCTATGAAAAAGGTGCCAGGGGCATCTCATGGGGCCCCTACTGACCCCGGACCCTCGGGCAGTGCCCGAGTTTCCAAATGGTCAGTCCGCCGCTGGCAGGAACCCTGATCCGCCGCTGAGAGATCCTCCACTTCTCTCGCTGACTTTGTCGGAAACAAGTGCAGCCTGGCAAGTCTTTCCTCCGGCTTCCAATTTCAGATCATTTTGGTTTCCATGTTTTCCCAACCACAAACCAGGACAGACCGCGCCTCTAGAGCGTGCCATCTTTATAATGTACTGACAGCAAAATGTGTGCTTGGTTTCCTCCTGACGGAGGGAGAAGCACGCGCCGCGCCGGAGCTCGGAGATCACACGTCTTCCTTCTCCTACGGCCGTTCTCCAGTCATTCGCAGATTAACAAGCAAACAGGAGTTCAAATACCAACTCCAGAAATCGGCGAGGGCCCCATAACGCGGCCGGCCATCACCCGGAGGAAATTCGCTCTAGACTCTATGGCGGCCGGAGAAGTAAAAACCTAACAGAGGTTCTCATTCTTTCCTACTCTATGCAAGGCTAAAAAACAAAACCACTTACACTTTGACGCCTCTTTCTCACAGGATGCGGGGAGGGCGGTAAAAACAGGCAGCTGAGCTGAAGTTTTACTGCCCCCCAACTGCCCACCCACTGGTGTATTTAGGTTTTGTGCTGCCCTAGACAAAACAAAAATCGGATGCCCCCCCTCCCCGGCAGAGAGAGAGCCTGACACCGACCAACACAAAACTACCCCTCTACCCCCCATGGAGAGAGCCTGACGGTGACGAACAACACCCCTGGCCCATCCCCCCCACCCGAGAGAGCCTGACGGTGACGAACAACACCCCTGGCCCATCCCCCCCACCCGAGAGAGCCCGACGGTGACGAACAACACCCCTGGCCCATCCCCCCCACCCGAGAGAGCCTTCCACTAACACCCACTCACCCCCACCTCCAGAGGGGGTCACCTTCACAGCTCTGGACATCCCCAGGAATGACAGTTGGGCTCTGCATACACCATCAAGCAGCCCGCCGCCTCTCTCGGATCCCACCTAGTCGCCATACTGCATATGTCCCTTCTTCCTGGGGGTCAGTGCTGCCCCCCTAAAAATGCCGCCCTAGGCAAATGCCTTGTTTGCCTTGTGGTAAATACGCCCCTGTGCCCACCTAAAGGCCAAACAACAGCCAGAGGAAGCTTTTCAAATGTAACTTGATGTGCTGAGTTGACAGGTGGTGCCAGTGGCCTAGTGCAGATGGGGCCACAGGGGCGGTTGCCCTGGGGGTAAAAAATTCTTAAGGGCACAAAATAATTCCTCTCCATCGTGCCAGATTCCATAAACCTGTCCCGGGATTTCACCAAAAATCCCAGAATCCTGTATGGATCCAGGCACTTGGCTCCACAAATTCACCAGGAGGGGGCGCACCAGCACTGGGCACCTGCTTCCCATGTTCTGCGAGGGGGCCCCGGGTCCCAAGGACCTCAATCTTCCCCTCTGCCGCAGGTGGAATTTCTCCCCTTCGACTGCCTGTGCCATTGTGCTGGGGGATGATTTGGGAAAGGAAAAGATTTGTTCTAGAAAAAGGGATTGGAGGGGGAGGATTTGTGCTAAAAGAGGGGATTGGAGGGGGGAGGATTTGTGCTAGAAGAGGGGATTGGAGGGGGAGGATTTGTGCTAGAAGAGGGGATTGGAGGGGGAGGATTTGTGCTAGAAGAGGGGATTGGAGGGGGAGGATTTGTTCTAGAAGAGGGGATTGGAGGGGAGGATTTGTTCTAGAAGAGGGGATTGGAGGGGGGAGGATTTTTTCTAGAAGAGGGGATTGGAGGGGGAGGATTTGTTCTAGAAGAGGGGATTGGAGGGGGAGGATTTGTGCAAGAAGAGGGGATTGGAGGGGGAGGATTTGTTCTAGAAGAGGGGATTGGAGGGGGAGGATTTGTGTCTAGAAGAGGGGATTGGCGGGGGAGGATTTGTGCTAAAAGAGGGGATTGGAGGGGGGAGGATTTGTGCTAGAAGAGGGGATTGGAGGGGGAGGATTTGTGCTAGAAGAGGGGATTGGAGGGGGAGGATTTGTGCTAGAAGAGGGGATTGGAGGGGGAGGATTTGTTCTAGAAGAGGGGATTGGAGGGGAGGATTTGTTCTAGAAGAGGGGATTGGAGGGGGGAGGATTTTTTCTAGAAGAAGGGATTGGAGGGGGAGAATTTGTGCTAGAAGAGGGTATTGGAGGGGGAGGATTTGTTCTAGAAGAGGGGATTGGAGGGGGGGGATTTGTTCTAGAAGAGGGGATTGGAGGGGGGAATTTGTGCTAGAAGAGGGGATTGGAGGGGGAGGATTTGTGCTAGAAGAGGGGATTGGAGGGGGAGGATTTGTGCTAGAAGAGGGGATTGGAGGGGGAGGATTTGTGTCTAAAAGAGGGGATTGGAGGGGGAGGATTTGTGCTAGAAGAGGGGATTGGAGGGGGAGGATTTGTTCTAGAAGAGGGGATTGGAGGGGGAGGATTTCTGCTAGAAGAGGGGATTGGAGGGGGAGGATTTGTTCTAGAAGAGGGGATTGGAGGGGGAGGATTTGTGTCTAGAAGAGGGGATTGGCGGGGGAGGATTTGTGCTAGAAGAGGGGATTGGAGGAGGAGGATTTGTGCTAGCAGAGGGGTTTGTAGAGGGGGGTTTGTGCTAGCAGGGGGGATTTGGGGGGAGATTTTCTGCAGGGAGGGGGATTTGTGTGTTTTTGGGGGGGGGGGGAGATATTGGAAGGAAAAGGGACTCTTTACAAGTCCATTGACTACCTGTTAAATGCAACTATTCAAGTCAATGGAGCAGCACTGCGACCGCAAGCATGTTAGCCCTCGTATAACATTTTCAGCAAAGAGAAAACACAGACACCCTGAACGCCCGGCAGTGGCTGCTTCACCCGCGGATCATTTTTCAGGGCGGTGGCTGTTGTGATCCTTGCCTAAAGAAAAACTTTCATCTCGCTTGGAATTGGCAAATACAGTTGGGATAGAAAACTCCAATACGTATCATATACAGTATATATAAGTAATGTGGAGAAAATCCATTAAAAACAGAAACCGCATTTTGTGTAATGGCTGGTTGGTGTCTGAAACTAGGACATTCCCAGAGAAAGGCTTCCTTTCCTGACTCGGCCCCAAAAATGTTGAGGGTTTTTTTTTTTTACCTCTGTACAATAATAGTAACAATATATTGTTTTTTTTGTTTTTTTGCTTTATATATGTATTATTGAACTTTGTCCTTCACCTAAATTTCCCCTTTAAGTGTCTGTTGGTCTTTCTCCGAAGACATAAAATTCCGTCTGCTCAAGTCTCCTCCGGAAACGAAAGTCTTCAACACATGGAGTGAGATCTCAATCCGGAATGCCGAAGGAAGCCCTCACCGTTCCCTAATCGGAACCAGTTCTCCGACAGAGCGAGGGACCCATGTTCTTCACATAAACTCGCCTGGGGTACTTATGTTTTTGGAAAAAGACGCACTCGCCGGCTCCAAGAAGAAGCGGTTATAGAAAATTGAAGCTATTTAGGCGTACGACTCATTAAGTCTTGTTGTCAGATGTTGAACCTTCTGAGCTATTGGCTCCAATTTAAATCATTCAAGAACAAGTGGAGATATAGGCGTTGAAAGGTCTACGGCTGCTCCCAGCTCGGAGGAACACAGCGCACTTGTGTACACTGTGGTCAATTTTTGCATTTTGGCTAGACATCCCTCCTGCTCGGTGCCGGAGCCCGGCTCGCTTTGTAAAATCAAAATCGCTACGGCTTCAAGTGGGGGGAAAAAAAGTTGGCCTGGGATCGATGGGCCTTGCCATTGATTTCCTTTCAAATGAAGGACTTGCCACTTTTTGTAGAACCTTTTTTCGACCATGTTGAACACAATTGGAGGGACAGTTCTTAAGGGCACAAAATCATTCCTCTCCTTTGTGCCAGATTCCATAAACCTATCCCGGGATTTCACCAAAAATCCCAGAATCCCGTATGGATCCGAGCACTTGGCTCCACAAATTCACCAGGAGGGGGCGCACCAGCACTGGGCACCTGCTTCCCATGTCCTGCGGGGTGCCCCGGGTCCCAAGGACCTCGATCTTCCCCTCTGCCGCAGGTGGAATTTCTGCCCTTCGACTGCCTGTGCCGGTGTGCTGGGGGATGATTTCGGAAAGGAAAAGATTTGTGTTAGAAGAGGGGATTTGAAGGGGGGAGGGGGATTATGCTAGAAGAGGGGATTGGAGGGGGAGGATTTGTGCTAGAAGAGGGGATTGGTGGGGAGGATTTGTGCTAGAAGAGGGGATTGGAGGGGAGGATCTCACAATAGCCAGTTCCAAGGCTCTTAGATCTTTGTAGACAGTCTACACCTACCGAGGAGAACATGGACCGGCCATTGGAATCTATATTAGCGTTGGGTCCAAGTTGGCACCTAAAAAAAGAGCCCAAAACTAGAATAGGCGAACCCATGCCAGCTCCTTACAAAACGTTACATTCAATTTTCTTGTGTCTGAAATTGTTTGCTTCGTAATATAACTAAATTATATTTTTTTTTTCACAGGTGTCTCCAACTCGAGTTACTTTTATTTTATAGCCAAGCCGTCTGCAAACTTTTTTGAGGGCGTCAGACGGTTAGAACATTTTCCAGAGTGAAAGAAAAACATGTTAACAAATGTAAGGTATAGTCTACTAGATGCAAGGGTTTATAGGAAACACCCCAAAAAATAACTAATGGTAAGAGTGACATCACGAGGGCCATGACATCATAATATAAGGGGGGAAAAGTGTTTAATTATAGCAGAGTTGCATTACAAAAATGTATCACTTTTCACTGTATTGACAATCATGGATGGTGCTCCAGAGTTGTGGCTCTCAATGGTCTTCCAAAGCCTTCTATTCTCCAGTAAGAAAAAAAAAATGATACTCACACATAAAAAGTGTTATAGAATACATAATATGAATCAAAATGCTCTGTATGGCTGGATGGGGCTGGAGATGGAGACACTGTTGGAGATAGGGGACACCATGAGGGAACTGGAGGCCCTGCAGCAAGCTAGTAGTCACTCTAGGGTGCTGGTGGGTACTGTGGGAGATTGAGGGACACTGTGGCTGCTGAGGGGTCTCAGGGCGTCCGGGAGCACTATGACAATCATGGATGGTGCTCCAGAGTTGTGGCTCTCAATGGTCTTCCAAAGCCTTCTATTCTCCAGTAAGAAAAAAATGATACTCACACATAAAAAGTATTATTAAATACAAAATATGAATCGACATGCTCTGTATGGCTGGATGGGGCTGGCATCACTATCGGGGATAGGAGCTCTGGAGGGAGTTATGAGAGCCAACAGCAGACTTGGTGGCCCTATAGATGATGAGGTTTATGGAGGAAGCTGGGGCCAACTGTGGGGGGTGAGGTCTCTCCAGGAGACTGAGGGTTTTGCAGGGGCACTGTTGGAGATTATAGGGTCTTTAGGAGTTGGGGGACACTGTTGGAGATGGGGGACAACATGAGGGAACTGGAGGCCCTGCAGCAAGCTAGTGGTCACTCTAGGGTGCTGGTTGGTACTGTGGGAGGTTGAGGGACACTGTGGCTGCTGAGGGCTTTCAGGGGGTCTGAGGGGTCATGGATAATGCTTCAGAGTTGTGGCTCTCAATGATACATGCTTCCAAAGCCATCTATTCTCTAGTAAGAAAAAAAATGATACACATAAAAAAAAAGTATAATAAAATACAAAATATGAATTGAAATGCTGTTATTTAATTCTCTGGTTGGCTGGAACGGCTGGCATCACTATCGGGGATAGGAGCTCTGGAGGGAGTTATGAGAACCAACAGCAGACTTGGTGGCCCTGTAGAGGTTTCTGCAGGAAGCTGGGGCCAACTGTGGGGGGGTGAGTTCTCTCCAGGAGACCAAGGGTTTTGCAGGGACACTGTCGAAGAGCTGAGGGATATTATTGGAGATGGGGGACACCATGGGAGAACAGTAGGCCCTGCAGCAAGCTAGTGGTCACTGTAGTGGTGCTGTAGGAGGTTGAGGGACACTGTGGCTGCTGAGGGCTCTCAAGGGGTCTGGGAGCACTATGGGAGAGTAATGGGCACTGTGGACCACTGTTTCCATGCTGGGGGACACCGTTAGAGGTTGAGGAACTGGAGACTCTGCAGCAAGCTAGAGATTGTTGTAAGGCGCTGAATGTTACTGTGGGAGTTTGGGTGACACTGTGGGTGCTGAAGGCTCTCAGAGGGTCTGGGAGCACTATGAGAGGGTATTGAGCACTGTGGACCACTATAGAAGGTTGGAAATGGGGCACTATGAGAGCTGGGGGACACTGGAAAAGATTGGAGACACCATAGAGGAACTGGAGGCTCTGCAGCAAACTAGGGGTCACTCTAGGGTGCTGGGTGATATTGTGGGCGGTTGAGGTACACTGCGGTTGCAGAGGGCTCTTGGGGGTCTGAGAGTGCTATACAAGGGATGGGGGGTACTATGGGAGCCCGGAAGAAGGGAGGATGTGGCCCGACAGCAGGTCATGGCTCGGTGGTTGAGAACTCACATTGTAGGTAAGGATGGAAGTCATATGGCTTTCCTGATAACCAAATATTTTAGTCACTTTTGTAGCCCTAAACAATGGAGCATCATGACTGATGGTGGCTTTACAATGAGGGACTTTTTGGAGGATTTTAATTTTTTTAATAAAGGACATGTCTAAAGATTTGGGTGTCTTTATTTCTAGGTTACATTTTTTTGTGACTGAGTAGGGGTGTACCCGAAACTCATTCACATGGGAGGGGGTGATATCTAAAGGGGTACTTATTTTTAAAGAGGGTTACCAGATTCCAATATTTCCCCAACCCACATACCCCTACAACCACCAGGCCAAGGTCATGAGCATGCATGAGTCCCTCATCAACCAGGCACCCCCCCCCCCCATGTCAAAGGCATCTGGCCCATAAGGGTTAGGGCGGTAGCACTCTCCCCCCCCCTTTCTTGGCTAGCCAGGCTGCATGCACGGCTATTATGGATATTCAGGGAGACCCCATGCATACCCCTTAAAAATGGATTCCTTGGGGAATTTCACATTATTTTATAACTTTTTTGTGTGGGGTACCCCCTTAAAATCCTGGTTTGCAGAATATATGTGTGTATGTAGGATATGCTACAGCAAAAGTGGCCTTTCCAAAGAAAATAAAAATATAATTTTTTTTTAAAAAAGCATATAGACCCCGGAAAATGCGTTGACTCTTCTGTCAAGATGCCAGAAGTGGCTTCATAGATACAGTGACGTCATCGCGCTTCCAAACAACAGGAAGTGTACTCACTTCCTCCCCATGCATTTTGGCGTGATTTTAAATCAGCATCAGTCAGTCCAAGATTGGGCATGTGGCCTTTGTGATGTCCTTCTGAGCCCGCCCCTCCTTCCTTTTTATGGCGGCACTTCCCCAGGTCCAAGTTTGTACACAGTGCCTCCTTTATTGGAGAAGGCGACACATCTGTAGGCTCCACCAAATATGGCTGAGGCTCTATCCGTACTGTTTCAGCCGGATTGGACATTTGGTATATATTTTTTTACTAGTATCTTTATTTATATTTTTGTATGCTTAGTCAGCTTTGCTGGCCTAGACACATTCCCGTTGCCTCTTTGAGGGTATTGGGTTTGTTTTTTCCTGATGCCTTCTGCCTCAAGACACTCTTATGGGTTTATACAGTTACAACATCATTGTAGTTGCAAGAAAAAGTATGTGAACCCCTTGGGATTACGTGGAGTTTTGCATGAATTGGGCATAAAATGTGCTCTGAACGTCATCTAAGTCACAACAATAGAAGAACACAGTCTGCTGAACATAATACTACACAAACATTAGATGTTGCCATGGTTTAATTGCACATAACATGTAAACATTCACAGTGCAGGGAGGAAAAAGTATGTGAGGCCCTAGCTTAATGACTTCTCCCAGAGCTAATTGGAGCCAGGAGTGAGCCAACCTTGACTCCAATCAGTGTGATGATATTGGATGTGTTGCTGACACCTGTTTTGGGTTTACTGGTTTCAAGAAGCACTGTCTGATGTGAACCATGCCTCGCAGAAAAGAGCTCTCAGAAGACCTACGATCAAGAATTGTTGACTTGCGTGAAGCTGGAAAGGGTTACAAAAGTATCTCCAAAAGCCTTGATGTTCATGTGCCCACGGTAAGACAGACTGTCTACAAATGGAGAAAGTTTAGCACTGTTGCTACTCTCCCTAGGCGTGGTCGTCCTGTAAAAATGACTGCAAGAGCACAGCGCAGAATGCTGCATGAGGTAAAGAAGAATCCCAGAGTGTCAGCTAAAGACCTACAGAAATCTCTGGCACATGCTAACATTTTTGTTGTCACATCTACAATAAGGAAAACATTAAACAAGAATGGAGTACATGGGAGGACACCACGGAGGAAGCCATTGCTGTCCAAAAAGAATATTGCAGCACGTTTGAAGTTTGCAAAAGAGCCCCTGGATGTTCCACAGCACTACTGGCAAAATATACTGTGGACAGATGAAACCAAGATTGAGTTGTTTGGGAAGAACACACAACACTATGTGTGGAGAAAAAAAGGCACAGCACACCAACATCAAAACCTCATCCCCACTGTGAAACATGGCGGAGGGAGCATCATGGTTTGGGGCTGCTTTGCTGCCTCAGGGCCTGGACGGATTGTTGTCATTGATGGGAAAATGAATTCCAGAGTTTATCAAGACATTTTGCAGGAAAACGTACGACCATCTGTCCGCCAACTGAAGCTCCGCAGAGGATGGGTGATGCAACAGGACAATGACCCAAAGCATACAAGTCATTCAACAAAACAATGGCTGCAACAGCACAGAATACGCCTTCTGGAGTGGCCCAGTCAGAGTCCTGACCTCAACCCCATTGAAATGCTGTGGCATGACCTTAAGAGAGCGATTCACACCAGACACCCCAAGAATATTGCTACACTGAAACAGTTTTGTGAAGAGGAGTGGTCCAAAATGACTCCAGATCGTTGTGCAGGTCTGATCTGCAACTACAGGAAACGTTTGGTTGAGGTTATTGCTGCCAAAGGAGGGTCAACCAGTTATTAAGTCCAAAGGTTCACATATTTTTTCCTCCCTGCACTGTGAATGTTTACATGTTATGTGCAATTAAACCATGGCAACATCTAATGTTTGTGTAGTATTATGTTCAGCAGACTGTGTTCTTCTATTGTGACTTAGATGACGTTCAGAGCACATTTTATGCCCAATTCATGCAAAACTCCACATAATCCCAAGGGGTTCACATACTTTTTCTTGCAACTGTATTTATATAGGAAAGACTCCCACGTTGCCTTTTTTAGCTGTGAAGATAGTATGAGGTGTTTATGTTTACACTGTATATCTTTTTGTAGATCTACATCCTTTAGTATGGGCTCTGCGTCTGCACTCTGGTGGCACTGATGACAATCTTCAGATCATTCCTTTTACATTTGGAAGATTACTTTTTGGATTCTTTATTACTGCAATATAATAATGAGCTGCGATGGACAATTGTATTTGGTGTATTTAATTTGTGTATTTCGGTTGGCTATATTTGGGGCCAAATTTCTGCTCCTTTCCTGCTAGAACACCCTGCTGAGGCCAAACCCTCCGCCATCTTGTGCCCTGGAGGCCTCCACATGACATTCCCAAGCGTTGAACTTTATATCCCAGAGAAGGAATGTCCACAAATAAAGTAGTTTTGCTGCACTTTACTGTTTAAACTCTGGAAATAGCATGCATAGTCCACAGCAGTCACGTGTGAAAGCATATGCAACACCTTTAGCAGTCACCTCCTTTTCAGTCTCTCCTCCACCCAGGGTCATTAATACTCACAGGACTGTGCTCTCTATAGCAGGGGCGGACTGACAACTCATGGGGCCCCCCGGGCAATAGGGGATCATGGGGCCCCTGTGTCCTTGCCCAAACTCAAAAAAGCCTATGAAAAAGGTACCAGGGGCATCTCATGGCGCCCCCTACTGATCCGAGTTTCCAAATGGTCAGTCCACCCCTGCTCTGTAGTCACCTCCCCAAATAGGTACACCTGGGACCCTCCAAGGAAGCATCCTCTCACGGCCTGGCCCAAAAGACCTTTTGCAATCCCCTAGCCGCCTTCATAACAGACGGAAAGGATACAGCCAGCTCCTCCTGCATACAGGCCCACTCCTCCTGGCCTGCTGCCTTGTCCAAGGCCTACGTTTGCTGGCTACATCCACAAAGACGTGAGGTGTTCAACTCCCATGCCCCAAGTGTTTGTGTGCTCCTCCCTAGCTGATTATATGTGGGTGTTGACCAGGGACGGACTGCCCGAGGGCCCAGGGTCAGTAGGGGGCCCCATGAGATGCCCCTGGTACCTTTTTCATAGGCTTTTTTGAGTGTGGGCAAGGACACAGGGGCCCCATGATCCCCTATTGCCTGGGGGCCCCATGATCCCCTATTGCCCGGGGGCCCCATGATCCCCTATTGCCTGGGAACCCCATGATCCCCTATTGCCCGGGGGCCCCATGATCCCCTATTGCTCGGGGGCCCCATGAGTTGTCAGTCCGCCCCTGGTGTTGACTCACCCATGAAATCACTCCAGAAGGGTTCTACCTAAAAGGAGCCTAGAACCTGGTGACACTCCCTGCTGTACCAGACACTATTCTGGTACAGCGCCACCTAGTAGTGAAGAAGCTAACTGCACCTGCCTACAGGTGATTTCTCTTTCTTGCAGAGATTCCACCATTGAACCCCGATGAAGATGTGCAATTGAAACACATTGAGTTCCACGTGTGATTTATTATCAAAATCTGATTGAAATGGCTACAACCATATGGCATGTGTGGTATTTGGTGGGTCTAACACGAGACATAAATGTATCGGCCTCATACTATAATGTTGATGCTTTATGGACACTTGTAATAACGTTTTTGATATACATTCACCCACCACTTTATGAGGTCCACCTGTTCAATGGCTTGGTAACACAAATTGCTAATCAGCCAATCACATGGCAGCAACTCAATGCATTTAGGCATCTAGACGTGGTGAAGACGACTTGCTGAAGTTCAAGCAATGCATCAGGATGGGGAAAAAAAGGGGATTTAAGTGACTTTGACTGTGGCATGGTTGTTGGTGCCGGACGGGCTGGTCTGAGGATTTCATAAACTTCTGATCTACTGGGAATCCTTTGGCAAGTAAACCAATCTCCTTTACAGGCGTACCTCAGTTAACGTCATTTTCGGTTTACAAATTTTTTTTGCAATACAAACGGATTAATTGGTTTTCAATGCATTTAAGAATTTTTTTTTAATCATGTCCCTGTACAGTATTTATGCCTTTTAAAGTGCACTTTATAAAGTGTTTTGAATAGATGAACTGTTTAATTGGTTTTCAATGCATTTACAAATTTTTTTTTTTAAATCATGTCCCTTTATGTCTTTAAAGTGCAGTTTATAAAGAGTTTTGAACAGATAAAAGACTTTTTTTTACTTTTTTCTGACCTCCGGAACAGATTAATTGGTTTTCAATGCATTTATCAATTAATTTTTAATCACGTCCCTGTACAGTATTTATGCCTTTAAAGTGCACTTTATAAAGAGTTTTGAACAGATAAAAGACTTTTCTTTTACTTTTTTCTGACCTCCGGAATGGATGAATTGGTTTTCAATGCATTTACAAAGTCATTTTTAATCATGTCCCTTTATGTCTTTAAAGTGCACTTTATAAAGAGTTTTGAACAGATGAAACTTTTTTCACTTTTTTCTTACCTCCAGAATGGATTAATTGGTTTTCAATGCATTTAAGAATTTTTTTTTTTTAAATCATGTCCCTTTATGTCTTTAAAGTGCACTTTATAAAGAGTTTTGAACAGATAAAAGACTTTTTTTTGCTTTTTTCTGACCTCCGGAACAGATTAATTGGTTTTCAATGCATTTATCAATTAATTTTTAATCATGACCCTGTACAGCATTTATGCCTTTAAAGTGCACTTTATAAAGAGTTTTGAACAGATGAAACTTTTTTGACTTTTTTCTGACCTCCGGAACGGATTAATTGGTTTTCAATGCATTCCTATGGGAAATTGCGTTTCGGTTTATGAATTTTTCGCAATACGAAAAGTCCCGCAGAACGCATTAAATTCGTAAACCGAGGTACGCCCGCATATGCATTTTATCCAGGTACTCAATTGTTTGCCCCGAATTCCACTTTAAGTTGGCATTGGCACATGTTGCCGCTTTGCCACGCGTCATTTTTATCCATGAACCGCGACTGATTAAATGGCGGGTCAGCGCCATGTCCCCTTTTTACCTTTAAAATGCTTTTCAGCATCGGAGAGACCAGAATGCTGACGCTGTACAGTCAGGACCCGTCTACCGCAGCCGGCTGGAGACTTATCTCCCTCCGTAGGTGTCGGTGAAAAGCCGCCTGTCAGGCCCGGCGCGGCACAATCTGTTTATATACAGAGAGATATTCCTTCCGTATTTATAGAAGGCAGAGCGTTGGCTCGCACATTAGAAAGTGATACGCGTGAGGTTTGTTTTTTTTCTAATTCGCTCGCAGGGAATGTAAAACGATTTTTAATGTCTGTGAATAAAATCCACTGTTCCCGCATAATTTACAACCGGCGCAGACCGGCCGAAGGGCGCGTATTGATTCAAGTT
The DNA here is from genome assembly GCF_062004578.1 of Staurois parvus. Lineage (NCBI taxonomy): Eukaryota > Metazoa > Chordata > Amphibia > Anura > Ranidae > Staurois > Staurois parvus. Next base: position 739,445 of record NW_028319451.1, read on the forward strand.
ATTTTCGCTTCGAAAAGATGAATAAAAAAAAAAGGAAAAGTAACCAACGAGCAGCGACATTGAGGGACCGTTAACACTCGGGCAGCGCAGAAATGCACACTAAAACGCATGCTTTAGCGCACATTGACACAACGCATGGCATCAGGCATTGGGATTCGCAGGGTTTTCACCACTTCCCGCCCCGGCCTGTTGTAAAATTGATGGCTGGGCGGGAGCTTGCTAAACCTGGGTGGAGGTCATATGAGGTCCTCCAGGAGCCTGCCTTGTGCACGCCCTAGGGGCCACGCAACAGAGTTCTGACTGTTTTTCTCTAGTTTTGCGTTTGGCTCGGGTCAGTGTCACTACTGGTAGCATGAGGCCATACCTGGACCCTACAGAGGTTGTACAGGCAGGCCGACTCCTCCAGGATGGCACATCAATACATGCCATTGCTAGAAGGTTTGCTGTGTCTCCCAGCACAGTCTCAAGAGCATGGAGGAGATTCCAGGAGACGAGAGCATGGAGGAGATTCCAGGAGACGAGAGCATGGAGGAGATTCCAGGAGACGAGAGCATGGAGGAGATTCCAGGAGACGAGAGCATGGAGGAGATTCCAGGAGATGAGAGCACGGAGGAGATTCCAGGAGACGAGAGCATGGAGGAGATTCCAGGAGACGAGAGCATGGAGGAGATTCCAGGAGACGAGAGCATGGAGGAGATTCCAGGAGATGAGAGCACGGAGGAGATTCCAGGAGACGAGAGCACGGAGGAGATTCCAGGAGACGAGAGCACGGAGGAGATTCCAGGAGACGAGAGCATGGAGGAGATTCCAGGAGACGAGAGCATGGAGGAGATTCCAGGAGACGAGAGCACGGAGGAGATTCCAGGAGACAGGCAGTTCCTCTAGGAGAGCTGGACAGGGCTGTAGAAGGTCCTTAACCCATCAGCAGGACCGGTATCTGCTCCTTTGTGCAAGGAGGAACAGGATGAGCCCTGCCAGAGCCCTACAATTACTGTCCTCAGGCCCCCATTACTGTCCTCGGTCCCCCCCAATTACTGTCCTCAGGCCCCCATTACTGTCCTCAGTCCCCCCCAATTACTGTCCTCAGGCCCCCATTACTGTCCTTATTCCCCACAATTACTGTCCTCAGGTCCCCAATTACTGTCCTAATTCCCCCCAATTACTGTCCTCAGGCCCCCAATTACTGTCCTAATTCCCCCCAATTACTGTTCTCAGTCCCCCAATTACTGTCCTCAGGCCCCCATTACTGTCCTTATTCCCCCCAATTACTGTCCTCAGGCCCCCAATTACTGTCCTAATTCCCCCCAATTACTGTTCTCAGTCCCCCAATTACTGTCCTCAGGCCCCCAATTACTGTCCTAATTCCCCCCAATTACTGTTCTCAGTCTCCCCAATTACTGTTCTTAGTTCTCCCTATTACTGTCCTCAGGCCCCCCAGTTACTGTCCTCAGGCCCCCAATTACTGTCTTCAGTCCCCAGAATTACTGTCCTTAGTTCTCCCCAATTACTGTCCTTAGTTCTCCCTATTACTCTCCTCAGGCCCCCCAATTACTGTCCTCAGGCCCCCCAGCTACTGTCCTTTAGGCCTCTCAATTACTGTCCTCAGTCCCCCATTACTGTCCTCAGTCCCCCCCCCCCCCAATTACTGTTCTAATTCCCCCCAATTAATGTTCTCAGGCCCCCCAAATACTGTCCTCAGTCCCCCCAATTACTGTCCACAGACAGTTCTCTGAGAGAATGACAGTGGCGGCTTGTAAATGGCAGGAGCAGCATCACTCCTCTGTGGTCCGCACCCCCCCCCCCTCCACACACACACATAGTGCTGCCACTGCATTAAAATAAGAATACATAAATAAAACAAAACAAAATAGGATTAAAATGAAATGTTAAGGAGTAACTCCACGTTTGTTTTTAGAAATAATCCCCTCCCCCTCCCCCTCCCCCTCCCCCTCCGGGTGATCTCTGTACATTGCAGGGATTATAACAAACTTTGTAGCAGATTCTGAAGAAATATCTGTTTGTTTCTCTGTGTCCATTGGCTGAGTGACCCTGAATGGGAGCGACCTTATAATTATCAATCAGCTGCTGCACCTGCACGGCTCTAATGAGGAAAGCGGCGGGGTCTGCATCCCTTCAGATGTGATTTTCCTTGGGAAGGATCTCACCAAAACGACATCTTGGTTGCAAGGGATGCACAAAGCCTGACTTGTATCTTAGTGCAGATTTCTGGGAAAATTAGTGAGCCAATCACACAACTAGGAAATGACATTTCTTGGGGGGGGGGGGGTGGTGCCCTGTATACCATCTGCGAATTGAACGCCTCCAGGCTGCCATATTGCAAATTGCAGCGGCTGCAAGAGGAGAGGACATTCTTAATAACTTCCAATTACAATATGACTTGTGTTGCCATTGCATTATATGTGTGTATAGATTTATTTTTTTATTTCAGGTAATTATATATCACCATCAATGTACTCAGCACTATACATATATATTGTACATTCACATCAGTCCCCGCCCCTGAGGAGCGTACAATCTAAGGTCCCTAACTCACATTCATACATACACATACTGGGGCCAATTTAGACAGGAGCCAATTAACCTACAAGCATGTATTTGGAGTGTGGGAGGACACCGGCGCAAACCCATGCAAGCACAGGAGATCATGCAAACTCCATGCAGGAGGCACCATGGTCAGGAATCGAACCCATGACCCATTTACTGCAAAGCAGACGTGCTAACCACTAAGCCACTGTGATATATATATATGTATGTTTGTATGTATGTATGTATGTATATATGTGTGTATATATGTATGTATGTATATGTGTGTGTATATGTATATATATATGTGTATATATGTGTATATATGTGTGTATATATGTATGTATGTATGTATGTATGTGTGTATGTATGTATATATATGTATATGTGTATGTATGCATATGTGTATGTATGTGTGTATATGTATGTATATATATACAGTTGTGTCCAAAATTATTCAACCCCCAATGCTGTAAAGGGGTTTAGGGACTATAGTGTACATTTGGAATTGTATTCAGAATCAAATCCTACAAGGACGTTGTAACTACCCAAATGCAACTAAAATGACATCAATTGTTTATGTAATACAGTAGTAAATGGTTCTTATGTGGTTTCTTCATTGCCACAATTATTCAACCCCTTAAAGACTACCACTCTGAAGAACAGAGGTTCATACAGGTGCTTTCCATCAGGTATTGAAAACACCTGTGGATGTCACCGAGCAGCAATCAAGCATAATAAGCACCAATTAGGCAGCTTTAAAATGACTGTGATACTCAGCTCCTTCTAGACATTTACTGGTGTGGTTACAAACATGGTGAAGGCAAGAGAATGGTCCAGGAAGACAAGAGAAGAGGTGATTTCTCTTCACAGGAAGGGCAATGGCTATAAGAAGATTGCAAAGATGTTAAACATACCAAGAGACACCTTAGGAAGCATCATTCGCAAATTCAAGGCAAAGGGCACTGTTGAAACGCTACCTGGTCGTGGCAGAAAGAAGATGCTGACTTCGACTGCTGTGCGCTACCTGAAGCGTAGAGTGGAGAGAAGTCCCCGTGTGACTGCTGAGGAACTGAGAAAAGATTTGTCAGATGTGGGTACAGAAGTTTCAGCCCAGACAATAAGACGCACACTGCGTAATGAAGGCCTCCGTGCCAGAACTCCCAGGCGTACCCCCTTGCTGTCTCCAAAGAATAAGAAGAGTCGACTGCAGTATGCCAAAAGCCATGTGGACAAACCACAAAAGTTGTGGGATAGTGTTCTGTGGACTGATGAAACAAAATTAGAACTGTTTGGGCCCATGGATCAACGCTATGTTTGGAGGAGGAAGAACAAGGCCTATGATGAAAAGAACACCTTGCCTACTGTGAAGCATGGTGGAGGGTCAATCATGCTTTGGGGCTGTTTTGCTTCTGCAGGTACAGGGAAGCTTCAGCGTGTGCAAGGTACCATGAATTCTCTTCAGTACCAGGAGATATTGGATGGAAACGTGATGCAGTCCGTCACACACCTGAGGCTTGGGAGACGTTGGACCTTTCAACAGGACAATGATCCCAAGCATACCTCCAAGTCCACTAGAGCATGGTTGCAGAGGAAAGGCTGGAACATTTTGGAGTGGCCATCGCAGTCACCAGACTTAAATCCGATTGAGAACCTCTGGTGGGACTTAAAGAAAGCAGTTGCAGTGCGCAAGCCTAAGAATGTGACTGAACTGGAGGCCTTTGCCCATGAAGAATGGGCGAAGATACCCGTAGATCGCTGCAAGACACTTGTGTCAAGCTATGCTTCACGTTTAAAAGCTGTTATAACTGTAAAAGGATGCTGTACTAAGTACTAAGATTGAATGTCACTTGGGGGTTGAATAAAACTGATAATGCTGTGAGCACAGAAAAGACATTTGTGGTTATTTCATTATAACTGTTATGTTATATTTGTCTGACCTACAAGTGCCTCTTTAATGTAAATGTAAGCAAGATGACTGAATGATCAAAAGCAATGTCAAACTGGCCAAAACACTCAATTTCAGTGGGGGTTGAATAATTTTGGACACAACTGTATATATAATTTATTTTTTCATTATCATTATTATTACTAAGATTATTACTACTATTATTATTATCATAACGTTCAATGACAATATGACTTGTGTAGCAATTGCATTTTATATGAATATACTGTGTATATATATATATATATATATATAAATATATAATTATTATTAATTTTTTTTGTCATTATTATTTTTAAGATTATTACTATTATTATTATCATAACTTTCAATGACAATATGACTATATATATATAATTATTATTATTATTTATTATTATTATTATTATTAGTATCATATTTAGCAGCTGTAAAGTTTTTTTCTGAGCCCAGCAGCCGTCAGGTTTGTGTCTTATGATGTACGAAGTGCAGCTCTAGACATAGAAAGTATACAGCGGACACCAAATACCAGAATAAACAGCCCTTAAAAACATGATTTGCCATTTGGCCACGAAACTGGAGTTGCCCTTTAATAATAAAATGATTAACAATAATAATAATAAACCCCCAACACGCAAACGTTCCATAATAATCTCCTGCGAGGGGCCCCCGTTGTCCCGCTCATTGCGCGCAGGGACTTGGCATCCAGGACCATCACAATGAGAGTCATCTGTCAGGAATCCCGGCGGCCGCATTTACAATTAATAAGCCAAAAACTATTTGGAAAAATTAGAAAATTTCGAAGCAAGACGGTGATGAATCAGCCGCTCCCCGGGGGGGGGGGGGGGGGGGGGCCGCCGGATAATTTCCTCTCATCAAATTAAAACATTTGTCTTCGGCGATCCTTGTGTGCGGGGAGGACGGAGAGTCAGCCGGCGCTGAGGGAGGCGAGGGGTTAAACTATTACCGTGACGATTAATACTGGGGGGGGGGGGAATTTTAGAGATACTTCTTCTTTTTTTTTTTTTTTTAATAGTACAAACGATAATGGTTCTTTGTGTGAGGTTTGCTGCTTTTTTGGCAAGCGTGTTGATAGGATGGGATTCTTTTTGAATTTGAGATGTGAAGGCATTAAATCAGATCCCCCCCTCCCCCCCCCCAGCCTAAAAAAGTTGTACCGGCTTCCTCTCCTGGACTGAAGTGGCTTCCTCTGATTTCACTGCACACTGTGAGCTTCTCACAATGTGCATTAGAAGCTGCAGCAAGTCAGATTGAGATCCTCCACATTTCCTGGCTGGAAGACGTCCAGCATCATCTAGCACTTTCTTCCCCAGCCTGACTGGCCCCACCCCTTTCATTCATTAGATTTCAGTTCTTTCAGTTATGGAGGCTCAGCATCACATGTGGGCGGTCTGCATGCAAATACAGCCTGCCTAGGAACGCCCACTCCTCCAGACTGACACCCACCCATCAGGGCATTTAGATATTTGCATAACTCCTCCCACTGCATGCATCAGGATTGAGGTTTCTTGAGAAGTATCACAGGTAGGCGTTACCTAGGGTGTACTGCATGCAAATGAACACACCCCCTAGGAACACCCACTCCTCCAAACTGACACCCACCCAAACTGGTATTTTGATATTTGCATAACTCCTCCCAAAAGCCAGCCCACAGCTTGTGTCAGAGCCGAGGGTGCTTGAGAGAAGTAATGAGGGAGGGTGCATGAATGGCGTGCGCAAAATTGCTCGTTTTCCCACACCGCCTTCTGCAGACGCGTGCAGCCGCCATTAATTCTCACCTTACAAACCCACAAGCGTTCGTTCCTGCCAGGACGCCTGGTACCGCAGTGGCACTGCGTGACTTAAAAAATTGTGTCTGCAATATTTCTGCGCATGCGCGCTCATAGGGTGGCCCATTGAAATGAATAGGTGGCCCTAAATGACCACGCCCAGACACACCTTTATTTATCCTGTTCTGGTGATGACGGTGACATTTTCTGATCCCGTGACCAAGGCTGAGACAATGGATCTCACCAGCTCCAAAGACCCAACAGGGGTCCTAACCCTTGTCCTATGTAGTACAAGTCAAAAGGTTATGGGGGAGCACTACATAGACCTGAAAAAAGGGAAAATAAGATGCTACTACCAAGGGCACCCCCCAGAATAAGGGGGGTGCACTGTGATGTGAGGGAGGGTGGGGGACTCTTGACTTCTGACGGTTGGGGGACTCTTGGCTTCTGATGGTTGGGGGACTCTTGGCTTCTGACGGTTGGGGGACTCTTGACTTCTGACGGTTGGGGGACTCTTGACTTCTGACTGTTGGGGGACTCTTGACTTCTGACGGTTGGGGGACTCTTGACTTCTGATGGATGGGGGACTCTTGACTTCTGACTGTTGGGGGACTCTTGACTTCTGACTGTTGGGGGACTCTTGACTTCTGACGGTTGGGGGACTCTTGACTTCTGATGGTTGGGGGACTCTTGACTTCTGACTGTTGGGGGACTCTTGACTTCTGACGGTTGGGGGACTCTTGACTTCTGATGGTTGGGGGACTCTTGACTTCTGATGGTTGGGGGACTCTTGACTTCTGATGGTTGGGGGATTCTTGACTTCTGATGGTTGGGGGACTCTTGACGTTTGGCGGTTGGGGGACTCTTGACTTCTGATGGTTGGGGGATTCTTGACTTCTGATGGTTGGGAAACTCTTGACGTCTGGCGGTTGGGGGACTCTTGACTTCTGATGGTTGGGGGACTCTTGACGTCTGATGTAAGGGGGGGTGGTGGGATGCTCTGGAGATCCAGTCTTACAGATACAACCAGCCCTTTGAGGACAACCATAATGATGATGCGGCCCTCAGTGTTTGACACCCCCTGTTATTGATTGTCACTTAACTGACAGCTCTGAGTCTGCTGAGAACAAATCCAAGATGGCGGAACCCAGCAGCAGTTTCGGGGCTTTTGGATGTTTACGCAAGGGAAGAATTTACAGGGAAATAACGTGAATAAAACACTTTAAATGTACACAGACACTACATTGCCAAAAGTATTGGGCCAGCCCTCCAAATCATTGGATTCAACCGCTCACGGTACTGAGAGCTGATGGCAAGTGCAGGCACCGCCACATACATGTACTATACACTGCATTGGGCCAGCCCTCCAGATCATGTGATTCAGGTGTTCCAATCCCCTCCATGGACACAGGTGTATACAATCAAGCCCCTAGGCATGCAGACTGCTTCTACAAACATTGGTGAAAGAATGGGTCGCTCTCAGGAGCTCAGTGACTCCAAGCGTGGTCCCGTGATAGGTGGCCACCTGGGCAATAAGTCCATCCGTGACATTTCCTGGCTACTAAATATTCCACGCTCAACTGTTAGTGGGATTATAACAAAGTGGAAGCAACTGGGAACAACAGCCACTCAGCCACCAAGTGGTAGGCCACGTCACATGACAGGGCGGGGTCAGTGCATGCTGAAGCGCTCAGTGCGCAGAAGTCGCCAACTGTCTGCAGAGTCAATAGCTAAAGACCTCCAAACTTGGTGTGGACTTCAGATGAGCCCAACAACAGTGCGTAGAGAGCTTCATGGAATGGGTTTCCATGGCCGAGCAGCTGCATCAAAGCCTTCCATCACCAAGTGCAATGCAAAGCATCGGATGCCGTGGTGTAAAGCACGCCGCCACTAGACTCCAGAGCAGAGGTGACGTGTTCTCTGGAGTGACCAATCACACTTCTCTGTCTGGCAATCCGATGGATGTGTCTGGGTTTGGCGGTTGCCAGGAGAACGGTACTTGCCTGACTGCATTGTGCCAAGTGTAAAGTTTGGTGGAGGGGGGATTATGGTGTGGGGTCTTTCCTCAGGGGTTGGGCTTGGCCCCCTAGTTCCAGTGAAGGGAACTCTTAAGGCGACCTATTGGACAATTTCATGCTGCCAACTTTGTGGGAAGAGTTTGGGGATGGCCCCTTCCTGTTCCAACATGACTGCCCACCAGTGCACAAAGCAAGGTCCATAAAGACATGGAGGAGCCAGTTTGGGGTGGAGGAACTTGACTGTCCTGCACAGAGTCCTGACCTCAACCCCATAGAACACCTTTGGGATGAATTAGAGCGGAGACTGCAAGCCAGGCCTCCTCCCCCGACATCAGTGCCTGACCTGACAAATGTGCTTCTGGAAGAATGGTCCAACCTTCCCATAGAAACCCTCCTAAACTTTGTGGACGGCCTTCCCAGAAGAGTTGAAGCTGTTATAGGTGCAAAGGGCGGGGCCAACTCAATATTGAACCCTACAGACTAAGACTGGGGGACCATTAAAGGTCATGTGCGTGCAAAGGGCGGGGCCAACTCAATATTGAACCCTACGGACTAAGACTGGGGGGCCATTAAAGGTCATGTGCGTGGAAAGGGCGGGGCCAACTCAATATTGAACCCTACGGACTAAGACTGGGGGGCCAATAAAGGTCATGTGTGTGGAAAGACCGGCGGCCCAATACTGTGGGTCAGTCTGTGACCAAGCCCCCAGTGGGCGGGGCAAAGCACATCAGAGGGCGTGGCTGGAGCAGCGACTGAGTCCATCACTGAACTACATTGGGGAGGTTGATGCGGCGTTCGTCCCACTTCATTGCTTCTGAATCAATGTCAGAACCCCGGCTCCTGTTTTTCTGAGTGGTGGCGGTGGGGTTACTTCAAGGTATCCAACTCTGAGAGGCACTACAAGTCGTATCAGTCATAGGAAGGTTCACTTTGAAATGAATGGTCTGGGGTTTTCACATGAAGTTGGCACCAGCTGATTCATGTAAGGTCAGGAAGATAACCATCTTCTCGGTGTAATTTCTGAGCACATTTGCAATGGCGAGCCAGTAAAAGTGGACCATCAAATGGCAGATGTTATTGTATTTTGTGCAATTTGCGTGTGGATTTGCATAGAAACCTCCAATTCATGAAGAACGCATTCCCTAATGGGGAAATCCTCCCCAAACCGGACAGAGCTGCCAGCAAAAATCAGGACGGTTCATACCTTAGTAAATTGGAGCCTCTGTGGCCCCTCAGACAGTCCCTGCTGTGACTTTTGGGCCCTGATAAAACCTTTGTCCTGCTTATGATGCAGGGAGGAGGGAGGGGGATCTGTCCTTTTCCTCTTCTGAAGCCGGCACATCCTTCCTGTGAACATTTGTAATTAATAAACTGCAAAGCATCAGCAGGCAGCGTCTGCCCCCTTGGCCTCGGTGATAATGAGTCGGGATCCTGACCTGCGTCTTCCATATTTTCCCCCAGCTCGTGTCTATTACTTCTCTAGGGTACCATGGGCAGGCTCCCCCACCCCCAGCTTCCTTCCTCGCGGCCCACTGTGGAGGGGGGGGGGGGTCGAAGCTAACGATTCTGTTACTGACCTACTGGAGAAAAAAATTCTGACTTCTTCCTATAGAAGGAAAGGCCTCGGACAACCACATTTATGAGAAACGGTCTACAGGCGGTTGTTCCAACCATCGTTGTGCCGCCGATTCTCCTGCCAATGGCATCTTGATCAAAGATTCTAACAAAAGAACTGCCTGTGTTGCACAGGGGGACCAATCAGGTTTTGTTTGATTAATGTTTCTAGGCTGCAAAATGCAGAGGTTGCTTGGGGGCACCACAAATGGTCCTTCTGGACCAATGAGAACTTTGGACTCCTGTAGGTTCCAATGGGATAAAGTCCTAGCAATATACTATAGGATTCCTGTACAGCCATACAAAGGAGAACATTAGGCAGGATTTTAAAAGTAAACTTCTCAAGTGGCCCTAGGCTTGCCAAGAGTGATGAGAGAAACGGGCAAAATTTTGTTTGCTGCAGTTCACCAATCCCGACGGTAAGTTCACAAATACCGAACATTGCACCACACACCAGTGACGTCTACGGGAGACAAATTTTGTTACTTTTTTTCCAGCCTTTTTAACAGAGGACATGTACCAATGAAAAACTTTTTAAAATTTAATTTAGCTGCAAATGCAAAATGTGACTTAAAGTGCAAAAACTGATTCCCCTTCAGTGCAACTGGAGAAAGAAAGAGGAGGAGAAGCCAACAGCAGGAGGATCCATTAGAGTCACAAGTGTCAGCAGTAAGGCAGTACAACCGCTCCTCCTGCTTGGCAGTTGCCCAGCTCCCTTTTTAACTGATGGGACCAGGGCCCGGTACAGGAGGCCTGGCTGTACTGCCTTATCAGCAGCCCTGCTTCCGCACCATGCAAGGCACCTTAGTAAGAGGATAAGGGCCTCATTCGCACATCCAGTCCCCCAAAAGAAATGTGGGGGGTCTGCTGGTGGAACTTATGGGAATCATCTCCACCTAGGCAAAGACACTTATGGATGGCTATTTAATGAAAATGTAGAACTTTGTCTTAGATTGTAAGCTCCAAGGAGCAGGTCCCTCCTAACCCTCTTGTATCCCTCTATATTGTAAAGCACTGAGCAAACTGTTGAGTAGAAGATAGAAGAAGAAGAAGAAGAAGAAGAAGAAGAAGAAGAAGAAGAAGAAGAAGAAGAAGAAGAAAGAAGAAGAAAAAGAAAGAAGAAGAAGAAATAAGAAAGAGGAAGAAAAAGAAGAAAGAAGAAAAAGGAAGAAGAAAGTTAGAAGAGAGAAGGAAGAAGAAGAAGAAGAAGAAGAAGAAGGAGAAGGAGAAGAGAAGAAGAAAGAAGAAGAGGAAAGAAGAAGAAAGCAAAAGAGGAAAGAAGCAGAAAGAAGAAAAGGAAAGAAGAAGCAAGAAGGAGAGGAAAGAAGAAGAAAGAAGAAGTAGAAAGATGAAGAAGAAGAAAGAAGAAGAAGAAAGATAAAGAAGAAAGAAGAAGAAAGATGAAGAAAAAAGAAGAAGAAAGATGAACAAAGAAGAAGAAGATGAAAGAAGAAGAAGAAAGCAGAAGAAAGAAGAAATAAGAAGAAAGCAGAGGAAGAAGAACAAAAAGAAGAAAAAAGAAGTAGAAGGAGAAGAAGTTGGAGAAGAAGAAGAAGAAAGAAGAAGAAAGATGAAGAAGAAGAAAGATCTAGAAGAAAGAAGAAGAAAGAAGAAGGAGAAGAGAAGAAGAAGAGGAAAGAAGATGAAGAAGTAGAAGAAGAGGAAAGAAGAAATAAGAAAAGAGGAAGAAGAAGGAAGAAGAAGAAGCAGAAGGAAAAGAAGAAGAAGTAGAAAGAAGAAGAAGAAAGATGAAGAAGAAGGAAGAAAGATGAAGAAGAAAGAAGAAGAAAGAAGAAATAAGAAGAAAGCAGAGGAAGAAGAACAAAAAGAAGAAGAAAAAAGTAGAAGGAGAAGAAGTAGGAGAAGAAGAAGAAGAAAGATGAAGAAGAAGAAAGATCTAGAAGAAAGAAGAAGAAAGAAGAAGGAGAAGAGAAGCAGAAGAGGAAAGAAGATGAAGAAGTAGAAGAAGAGGAAAGAAGAAATAAGAAAAGAGGAAGAAGAAGGAAGAAGAAGAAGCAGAAGGAAAAGAAGAAGAAGTAGAAAGAAGAAGAAGAAAGATGAAGAAGAAGGAAGAAAGATGAAGAAGAAAGAAGAAGAAAGAAGAAATAAGAAGAAAGCAGAGGAAGAGAGAACAAAAAGAAGAAAAAGCAGAAGAAAGAAGAAGAAGGAGAAGAAGTAGGAGAAGCAGAAAGAAGAAGAAGAAAGAAGAAGCAGAAGAAGATCTAGAAGAAAGAAGAAGAAAGAAGAGGAGGAAGAAATAAGAAGAAGGAGAAGAGAAGAAGAAGAAGAAAGAAGGAGAAGAGAAGAAGAAGAAAGAAGAAGAGGAAAGAGAAAGAAAGAAGAAGAGGAAAGAAGATGAAGAAGAAGAAGAGGAAGAAGAAAAAAGAAGAGGAAAGAAGAAGGCAGAAGAGGAAGAAAGAAGAAGAAAAAAAGAAGAAGAAAGAAGAAGAAGAAGAAAGATGAAGAAGAAAGATGTAGAAGGAAGAAGAAGAAGAAGGAGAAGCAGAAGAAGAAGAAGAAGAAGAAGAAGGAAAAGAAGAGTAATTTAAAGGAAAGTCCGATTTTCACATTTTTTTTCCTCACAACGTAATGTCAGCGGAATGTGTAGACTGGCCGCTCTCCTCCATCAGGGCCGTTCTGCACGTAACCAGCAACTGATATGTGATATTAGATCTGTTGTTAGTAACTGCTGGTGTCCTGGTTGTTCGGCTTCCATACTAACTGCCTGCAGCTCTGTACGTGACATTCCTCAGGAGCTGAAGGACTCCCATCCCAATCCTCCCAATCATCTCGACATCCATACCTGAGGCAACAGATCCCTCTAATCCATTCCCATACTAAATGGATCATCATGATTTATTTAAAGTGGAACCCTTACCAACTTAGAAAAAACTTTTTTTTATGCGATTCCCTATTATTTTGACATATTCCATGTGCGCATTTTAGGGTTCAGCAAAACTGGGGGGGTTTGCTACGTCAAAAATTTGCCCCCAAAATTGGGACATTTCTATGAAATTTTACTATTTATGTAAAATGCTTTGGGATCCATGTGCAACTGAAAGTTAAGGCAGCTGTTGGTGTTTTTTGAATATGTGAGGTCAGGGCCATCTCAATGTCATGTCCCACATGGAAGAAAAATATATTATAAACATATGTTAAAAATATTCTTCCCAAATATATTGACATATATTTGAAATACTACAATTTTGGCCGTATTCAATATATTTAAAAAAAAATAATATATATATATAGATACAGATAGCCTGCGGTGTTAGGTGCCCACTGGGCATGACGACCCAGGGGTGCTCTTACCAGGGGCGGACTGACCATTTGTAAACTGCCCAAGGGCCCAGGGTCAGTAGGGGGCCCCATGAGATGCCCCTGGTACCTTTTTCATAGGCTTTTTTGAGTTTGGGCAAGGACACAGGGGCCCCATGATCCCCTATTGCCCGGGGGGCCCCATGAGTTGTCAGTCCGCCCCTGCTATAGAGAGCACAGTCCTGTGAGTATTAATGACCCTGGGTGGAGGAGAGACTGAAAAGGAGGTGACTGCTAAAGGTGTTGCATATGCTTTCACGCGTGACTGCTGCGGACTGTGCATGCTATTTCCAGCGTTTAAAGAGTAAAGTGCAGCAAAACTACTTTATTTGTGGACATTCCTTCTCTGGGATACAAAGTTCAACGCTTGGGAATGTCATGTGGAGGCCTCCGGGGCACAAGATGGCGGAGGGTTTGGTCTCAGCAGGGTGTTCTAGCAGGAAAGGAGCAGAAATTTGGCCCCAAATATAGCCAACCGAAATACACAAATTAAATACACCAAATACAATTGTCCATCGCAGCTCATTATTATATTGCAGTAATAAAGAATCCAAAAAGTAATCTTCCAAATGTAAAAGGAATGATCCGAAGATTGTCATCAGTGCCACCAGAGTGCAGACGCAGAGCCCATACTAAAGGATGTAGATCTACAAAAAGATATACAGTGTAAACATAAACACCTCATACTATCTTCACAGCTAAAAAAGGCAACGTGGGAGTCTTTCCTATATAAATACAGTTGCAAGAAAAAGTATGTGAACCCCTTGGGATTATGTGCCCCATGATCCCCTATTGCCCGGGGGCCCCATAAGTTGTCAGTCCGCCCCTGGCTCCTACTATCCTTATTGGCTTGGGACGCCACTGTGAGAACCGGCACTAAGCCACACCAGCACTTGGGCTTTTTTTCTGCATATCACCTTATGGGTTAGGCCGTTTGGCCGAGACCAGGGAAAATTTTTGTTACCAGATTGCAAGGCCAAGCTGTTGTCTCACACATTGACACTTCTGTTTATTTTTCTCATTGTCTGTCAATGCAATTATTTTTTTCTCTGTTTCATCACTCACAGATTGTAGAGTGGGTACTTGAGCCTACTCTAAAGTCCTTGGGGGGGATGTTTGTCCCTTTGATACCTTTCTACCCTGCCTTGGGGGAGGGGGGGGACTCTCTTTAGGAGAGACTTTCACCCAGTACTTGTTGGTCAAGTATGAATGATCATGAGGAGAGGAGTCCATCGGGCCTTTTGGCTAGGTGGACCTGAGTATGCCTTGACCACGTTAGGAGTCTTGGGGGGGTCAGAGAAGGGTCCTTTCTCTTCAGAAGGGGGGCCAAGGACTCTAGTGCACTTATTTTGCGTGTGTTCACATACAACTTTTTGGTTCTGTTTGGTGTTTTGCTTTTTGTGCGCTGCACCGAGGACTCGAAAAAATAACACTCCCGACCTTTTGTCCAAGATCAAGCGTTATCTCTGTTCTTATCACACTTTGGGAACAGAGCCCTGGTCTTTTGAGTGGGGGAGGGTGGTGGGATGTTGTTGTTTAGTAATTCTTGATATGATATGGGCACTGTAATGGATCCTTTTCTATCTGGTGGATTCTGGCCTGGTGCACCCAACTCATCCCTTGTTGTAGGCAAGACCTATACCTTTCTGGTAAGGCTGGGGCTGCTCTTGTCTGGCCAGGGGCTGGGAAGGCAAAGAGCGCACTAAACAGCCTACTTGGAGTGGTGACCCAGGGGTGCTCTTGATATCACTCTGGGTTTGGGACCCCATTGTGAGAATAGGCGCTAGGCTATGACATCACCTTCATTTTTCCACACAGCTCCTCATGGGTTAGTCCCTTTGGCCAAGACCAGGGACATTTTTTTACCCAGGCCGCATTATCTAGCCATTGTCCAGCACATGGGAACTATATTTTTTCTCCTTAGGTTTGTCACTGCACTTTTCTATGTGTCTTTTTCATTCACTGGATTGTAGGGTGCAGATCTTCAGGCTTTCCCTAGTCAAGGGGAGGATGTGTTGTCCGTATGTTCCTTCCTCCTCTGCCTGGTAGTCTCTCTTCAGGAGACCCCCTAATGTAATACTCAGTAGCAGGGGCGGATTGACCATTTGGAAACTCGGGCACTGCCCGAGGGCCCAGGGTCAGTAGGGGGCCCCATGAGATGCCCCTGGTACCTTTTTCATAGGCTTTTTTGAGTTTGTGCAAGGACACAGGGTCCCCATGATCCCCTATTGCCCGGGGGCCCCATGAGTTGTCAGTTCGCCCCTGCTTGGTAATTATCTTAGGCTGACCATGAGAGGAGGGGCTTCTAGGCCTTTGGGCAAGCTAGACCAGGGTGTCTTGCCCTGGTCAGAAGTCTTGCACCCCAAAGAGTCAGGGAAATCCTTCCTCTTCGGGAGGGGACCAGTGACATACCCTTCCTCTTCGGGAGGGGACCAGTGACATACCTTTCCTCTTCGGGAGACGTCCAGTGACATACCCTTCCTCTTCGGGAGACGTTCAGTGACATACCCTTCCTCTTCGGGAGGGGACCAGTGACATACCCTTCCTCTTCGGGAGGGGACCAGTGACATACCCTTCCTCTTCGGGAGGGGACCAGTGACATACCCTTCCTCTTCGGGAGGGGACCAGTGACATACCCTTCCTCTTCGGGAGACGTCCAGTGACATACCCTTCCTCTTCGGGAGACGTTCAGTGACATACCCTTCCTCTTCGGGAGGGGACCAGTGACATACCCTTTCTCTTCGGGAGACGTCCAGTGACATACCCTTCCTCTTCGGGAGACGTCCAGTGACATACCCTTTCTCTTCGGGATGGGACCAGTGACATAACCTTCCTCTTCGGGAGGGGACCAGTGACATACCCTTCCTCTTCGGGAGGGGACCAGTGACATACCCTTCCTCTTCGGGAGGGGACCAGTGACATACCCTTCCTCTTCGGGAGGGGACCAGTGACATACCCTTCCTCTTCGGAAGGGGACCAGTGACATACCCTTCCTCTTCGGGAGACGTCCAGTGACATACCCTTCCTCTTCGGGAGGGGACCAGTGACATACCCTTACACACAGTTTTTTTGTGTGGTTCACGTACACTTTTCGGTTCATTCGGTGCTCGTTATTTGTGCATCACTCTCTGAGTTTAAAATTTTTTTTTTTCATTATTCCAAGGGATAGCAAGCAAGTAAAAATGAGAAAGTCAATCATCAAAAAATTGCTTCAGCCAACATTACGATAACAGTCCAGAAATTGAATAACTAAAAATACACTAAGTGACCAGCCTCGCCTCTTCCCATCCGAGCGATACAAAATTCAGACCACGTTTTGGTGTCTTTCAGGAGGAGAATCTATTGCTTTAAAATTTTAAATTTCAATACCGAATGCAGAAAGCTAATTCCGGGAACGTCTCTATATCTGCTTCAAACATTGCATTATCTTAAAACACGTTTAAAAAAAAAAAAATCCCAGATCCCATTACACTTGGACCGCGTACAAATGTATCATTTGGATCTGGGACAAATCCCTTGGTCATGTCTCTTGCTTTGTAAGTGAGAACAATCAAGTTTTTTCAAAGAGGGGGTGGCGGGCAAAAAAAAAAATTTGGTGTGCATTTCTCAGCTCCGGTTCTCCACCATCAGGATGGCATTCCAGGCTCTCGGGGTGAAGTGTGGGCGTCGGGGGACTGACAAATAAACGTGTCTGAATGTACATTGAATTAGGCTGGCTCCTATTTCATAAATTGTTCCTTTTTGGAACATATCTCGGTTTCGCTCGGATGACTTCTGTTTACTTCTGATATTACTTAATTGAGATGAATGAGTGAATGGTTTGGCCCTTGCAAAGTACATTGCGGAGCTGCAACTTCCGCCAGCTGTAAGAGGCTTAAGAGTTGGCTATGGTGAATCCTATGAACCGTGTCTACGGAATGGAGATAAAATGCTGAAATCTTGGTGAAATCATCATTATCTTTCTACATCGGTGTTTCCGGTTGGAGGAGCTGTGCTGGGGGAGGCTCTGAATTGTCACAGTCCGGTAGAATGTCCCCGGAAGTCACATTAAACCGCATCGTCCCGGCACTGTCCCCGTTCATATCCAGCGTGGTCAGACATGGGAAGGTGGGCCTGGACTCTACCAACTGTCTGAGGATTACTGACCTGAAATCAGGGTGCACCTCTCTGACCCCGGGCCCCAGCTGTGATTGCTTCAAACTTCACATCCCCTATGCCGGTGAGATGCTGAAATGGGACATCATGTTTAAGTACCCAGAAGTGCATCCTGATTTCATCTTTGGGGAAGATGCTGAATTTTTGCCGGAACCTTCTGGCCTTCCGGAAATATTCCAAAGCTGCGGTCGGTTCATCACAGAGAACACAGATCTGAGAAATAGTGACATGGAATTTCCTGAAGGAGGACCTTAGATTGTGCGCCCCTCGGGGGCGGGGACTGATGTGAATGTCCAATACATGCGTAAACTGACGGCGCTATATAAGTACCTGAAATAAATACATTAATTATCAAAGTGTCTAAAATGTCTTCATTACCACTAGTGGCCAAAGACATTTCTTTTGTTATATCTGTGTAAACTCACCGGCCACTTTATTAGGTCCACCTGTTCAATGGCTTGGTAACACAAATTGCTGATCAGCCAATCACATGGCAGCAACTCAATGCATTTAAGCATCTAGCCGTGGTGAAGACGACTTGCTGAAGTTCAAACCGAGCAACAGAATGGGGAAGAAAGGAGATTAAAATGACTTTGAACGTGGCATGGTTGTTGGTGCCAGACGGGTTGGTCTGAGTATTTCAAAAACTGCGGATCTACTGGGATTTTTATGCACAACCATCTCTAGGCTTTACAGGGAATGGCCCGAAAAAGAGAAAATATCCAGTGAGTGGCAGTTGTGTGGAGGAAAATGCCTTGTTGATGTCAGAGGTCAGAGGAGAATGGGCAGACTGGTTGGAGATGATAGAAAGGCAACAGTAAGTCATGTCATGGACCAAAATCTGTGAGGAATGCTTCCAACACCTCGATGAATCTATGCCATGAGTGAAGGCAGTTCTGAAGGCAAAAGGGAGTCCAACCCGGGACTGGCAAGGTGTACCTAATAAAGTGGCCTGCGAATGTATATCTCCTGGTGAACTGTGCAGTCCTAGGCAACTCCTCTATTTTTACCTGTTTGTACTGGTGGTCAATGGGAAGCCCCCTAATTAATGCATAAGCACATTTGTGGCCAGTAGACCACATTGTTGGTCAATGGAGAAGTGCCTCTTAGAGTCGTGGTTAGTGGTGAAGTGTCTTTGTTGCATTTGTGGTCAGTGGAGAAGTGTTCAGTATATTGATGGTCAGAGTAGAAAAGTACGAAATGCCCTCATTATATTGATGGTCAATGGGAAGTCATCCCCATTACAATGGTACTCAGTTGAGAAGTTCCCTCTAACATTGGTGGTCAATGTAAATGCCCTTGTTTCTCTAGCAATCAATGGTGGCATGTCCCCTTACATTGGTGGAGAAGGGCCCTGTTACATTGGTGGTCAGTTTAATGGCTCTGTTACACAAGTGGTCAGTGGAGAAGACTTCCCAGAATAACAAGTCTCCAATACATTAGTGGTCAGTATAGATGTGTCTATGGTCAGTAGAGAAGGTTTCCCAGAATATTAAGTCTCTAACACATTAGTGGTCAGTATAGATGTGTCTATGGTCAGTGGAGAAGGTTTCCCAGAATAACAAGTCTCTAACACATTAGTGGTCAGTATAGACGTGTCTATGGTCAGTGGAGAAGTGTTCAGTATATTGATGGTCAGTGTAGAAAAGTACGAAATGCCCTCATTATATTGGTGGTCAATGGGAAGTCATCCCTATTACAATGGTATTCAGTTGAGAAGTTCCCCCTAACATTGGTGGTCAATGTAAATGCCCTTGTTTCTCTAGCAATCAATGGTGGCATGTCCTCTTACATTGGTGGAGAAGGGCCCTGTTACATTGGTGGTCAGTTTAATGGCTCTCTTACACAAGTGGTCAGTGGAGAAGACTTCCCAGAATAACAAGTCTCCAATACATTAGTGGCCAGTATAGACGTGTCTATGGTCAGTGGAGAAGTGCTCCTTATATTGGTGGTCAGTGGGAAAATGTCCTTTCACAATGACAGTGATCCACTGACGCCTCCCACATGTACGGGTCAAAAGCTCTACCAGAACCCAGCCAGGTCTGTTCCCTCCACATGTTCAGGCAGACCCACAAAACAGAGATTTCTTTGTTGCATTCTGTTTCCTAAGTTGTCTTGGCATTGCTGCAGCACCCGGAGTTGGCAGGCTTGTTGCTCTGAGGAGTGCTGTATCGGTGGTAGTTGATCTTCCATTTGAGGTCTTTGATTTTCGGCTTCCGAAATTCTGTCCCAAAGTCTCTGAAGGTTTTGTTGTATAAGAAATACATCAGCTTTTGCTTCCTCAGTCTGTGAGGGTAGAGAAGTCTGACAAAACAATATGGCTTCCAGCGTTTTTGACGTGTTAGAAGCAATGCCGGGACAAGGTCATCCAGCACCTACGCGAAGATGCCAAACGGTGCCCCCCAAAATGTCTGAGCATTATGTGTCAGGAAAAATCCCCTCCCCAAAAAATGTGAGCACTAATCTTCACCCTGTAAGCATAAATTCCCTTTGTAAGCCAAAATTCTCCCCAAACAAAAATTCCCTCTTCCAGTCCAAAAACCCCACTTGGCTAATATGCTATCCCTCCTCCTAGCAAAAATCCTCCACCCCTCAAATATTCCCTCTGAGCATAAATCCTCTCCTCCACTCCAAATCATCTTCACCAAGCACAAAATCCCCCCCCCCCCATCTCCTCTCCAAGCTCTATCACTGCCCCCCTCCTAAAACAAATCCTCCCAAACATCCGTACCAGGGGTGGACTGACCATTTGGGAACTCGGGCACTGCCCGAGGGCCCGGGGTCAGTAGGGGGCCCCATGAGATGCCCCTGGTACCTTTTTCATAGGCTTTTTTGGGTGTGGTTTGAGTTTGGGTGAGGACACAGGGGCCCCATGATCCCCTATTGCCCGGGGCCCCATGAGTTGTCAGTCCGCCCCTGATCCCTACTAACACAAATCTTCCCCTCCAGATCCCCCTTCCTAACAGATATCCACCCTCATAGTATAAATCTCCCTCCAAATTACCCTTTATAGCTCAAATCTCCCAAATCCCTTCAGCCCACCCCTTGTGCCCGGCCCTGCTCAGTAGCCACAGGCTCAGAGGCAGGCAACAAAGGGCTCTCGTCTTTCAAAGCCACTGTTGCACCATTTTCCTCCATGCAGCAGAACTTCTCCAGGTGGGTATATGGGCGGGGCTTAAGGCACCCTAGTGGGGACACATTGGAACTGCACTCGTTAATTGCCTAGACCTAGGCAGGGAGCTGTGGTCATGTGAAATCAACATTAAGGCAGGTCTCCTAAACCAAGAAGCAAGCAGCACTTGCACCATTAATTCTATGTAACCCGTGGCCAGTCTTGTTACACGGTCAGGGGCGGGCTGACCATTTGGAAACTCGGGCACTGCCCGAGGGCCCAGGGTCAGTAGGGGGCCCCATGAGATGCCCCTGGTACCTTTTTCATAGGCTTTTGTGAGTTTGGGCAAGGACATGGGGGCCCCATGATCCCTTATTGCCCGGGGCCCCATGAGTTGTCAGTCCGCCCCTGTACACGGTTAGCCCTGGACTCAACTCTGGTTGGAGAACACCACTTCCCAGGTTTGCAACATTTAGGAACCGGTACAGCAAAGCCTTTACCGGTCTCCACCAACGCAGCAATTCTGGTCACCTCACTCCCAGTGACATGTCTGACTGCTGTTACTGGTTACAGGGAAAGCTCCTTACTGTGGCTACATGCTGGCTCTCTCCCATGACTTCCAGGCTAGGTCCCTAGTCTGTGCTGCAAGGTCTGAGGGAGAAGGGAAACATGGGAATACTAGTCAGTACCGGCGTGCAAAAGTGCATTTGCTTTGGAAGAATAAATCATCTCCAATGTTGGGTGTCCTACATGTGTGGGTGTTGCTGTTTTATATAAAACTATTAGCTTTTCATATTTTAGAATTGGGTCCATAGTTATAAAGGGTGCCTCGGGACTGTCCATAATTTTAGGGGTTCCTCGGGACTGTCCATAATTATAAAGGGTGCCTCTGGACTGTCCATAATTTTAAAGGGTGCCTGAGCACTGTCCATAATTTTAAAGGGTGCCCCAAGACTGTCCATAGTTTTAAAGGGTGCCTCAGGACTGTCCATAATTTTAAAGGGTGCCTCAGGACTGTGCATAATTTTAAGGGGTTCCTCGGGACTGTCCATAATTTTAAAGGGTGCCTCAAGACTGTCTATAAATTTAAAGGGTGCCTCGGGACTGTCCATAATTGTAAATGGTGCCTCAAGACTGTCCATAATTTTAGAGGGTGCCTCGGGACTGTCCATAATTTTAGAGGGTGCCTCAGGACTGTCCATAATTTTAGAGGGTGCCTCAAGACTGTCCATAATTTTAGAGGGTGCCTCGGGACTGTCCATAATTTTAGAGGGTGCCTCGGGACTGTCCATAATTTTAAAGGGAGCCCCAAGACTGTCCATAATTTTAGAGGGTGCCTCAAGACTGTCCATAATTTTAAAGGGAGCCTCAAAACTGTCCATAATTTTAAAGGGTGCCTCCAGACTGTCCATAATTTTAAGAGGTTCCTCTGGACTGTCCATAATTTTAAAGGGTGCCTCGGGACTGTCCATAATTTTAAAGGGAGCCTCAAGACTGTCCATAATTTTAAAGGGTGCCTCAAGACTGTCCATAATTTTAAAGGGAGCCTCAAAACTGTCCATAATTTTAAAGGGTGCCTCCAGACTGTCCATAATTTTAAGAGGTTCCTCTGGACTGTCCATAATTTTAAAGGGTGCCTCGGGACTGTCCATAATTTTAAGGGGTTCCTCAGGACTGTCCATAATTTTAAAGGGAGCCTCCAGACTATCCATAATTTTAAAGGGTGCCTCAGGACTGTCCATAATTTTAAGGGGTTCCTCGGGACTGTCCATAATTTTAAAGGGTTCCTAAGGACTGTCCATAATTTTAAAGGGTGCCTCGGGACTGTCCATAATTTTAAAGGGTGCCTCGGGACTGTCCATAAATTTAAAGGGTGCCTCAAGACTGTCCATAATTTTAAAGGGAGCCTCCAGACTGCCTTTATAATTTTACGGGGTTCCTCGGGACTGTCCATAATTTTAAAGGGTGCCTCAGGACTGTCCATAATTTTGAAGGGTGCCTCGGGACTGTCCATAAATTTAAAGGGTACCTTAAGACTGTCCAGAATTTTAAAGGGTGCCTTGACTGAAAAAAAGGTTGAGAAACGCTGCTCTAAACCACCCCCCTCTCCACCACAAAGTGTTTGTTTTTTGTTTTTTTTTATTATAAAGTTGCATTTTTGGCTCAGTTTTTGGTTGGAATCGCTCTTTCAGCCAATTGCCGGCCCTCACAAGATAATTCAGAACGAAGGCGTCACACGGGCCCCACCAACAACAAACCTTTGGCAGTGGAAATTTCTCATTAAGTCAGTTTTCCCGGAGCCCGTCTCCTGCCTCTCGTCCTCTCAGGACACTGGTAGAAAAATAAGTCAACTTCCAAAGACAAGGCTCAAATCCCTCGTAAATTTCGGAACGTTGATTAGGTTTCACGTCTTTTCCTCCCATTGAAATGGTGCCTGGGCTCTTCGGCTATTATGGGGCAGGATACACTCCGGTTGTGCTTCCTCAGTGTAACTCTAGAAGCAGGGCAGGGGTCCCGGGCTCACGGCTGACACCATTGCGACGCTCTAATTAAGAAACCACCCCGCTGTGCGGAGACTAATCTAAATAAAATATAAAAGGAAACCAGGTTCCAGGCTCTGCTTCCCCATGTTCAACCCATCCTGGATACGGAGCGCCCTTGCTGGGAGACTGTATACCTTGCGGTTGGCTCTTGGCAGAACCTTGAGGACTTGGCGTTGCACGGCTTTACAGATGCAATGTATAGGATTCAGGCGCAGACAGTGTCAAGCTAGACGCACTCTATTTATTTAATGCTCGCGTGGCGCCGTGTATCTAATAGGCAGCGCGACGCAACACGGAGAAAGTGATATAGAAGGACACAGAGGATCCACTTCTGAATTCATTTCCTTTCCACTTCCTTTCCGGTCAAATCATGGAAGAGTTTTTATATTTTAATCATAGAAACATAGAAAAGTGAAGGCAGGAAAAGATCGAGTGGTCTGCCTGTTTTTTTTTTTGTGTGTATATTTTTTGTGGGGGGGGGGGGGCTTGTGTGTTTTTTTTCTCTTTTGTGGGAAGGGGTTGTTTTTTTTTCTGTTGTTTGTGTATGTTTTTATGGGTTTTTTGTGGGGTTTTTTTGTGTTTTTTTTTCTTTTTGCTGTGTATGTTTTTATGGTTTTTTTGTGTTTCTTTTTTTTCTTTTGTAGGAAGGGGTTGTTTTTTTTTTTTTTTTTACTGTTGTGTGTGTGTGTTTTTTGTGGATTTTTTTGTGTTTTTTTTTACTTTTGTGGGAAGGTTTTTTTTTTTTTTGCTGTGTGTGTATGTTATTTGTGGTTTTTTTGTTTGTTTTCTTGTGTTTAATTTTTTTTTTTTAATGTTCATGATACATCCGGGGAGAGAGGCTGTAGTGAATGTGGGGTCCGGGGAGAGCGGATAGAGTGAATGCGGGGTCCGGGGAGAGCGGATATAGTGAATGCGGGGTCCGGGGAGAGCGGATATAGTGTATGCGGGGTCCGGGGAGAGCGGATATAGTGAATGCGGGGTCTGGGGAGAGCGGATATAGTGAATGCGGGGTCCGGGGAGAGCGGATACAGTGAATGCGGGGTCCGGGGAGAGCGGATACAGTGAATGAGGGGTCCGGGGAGAGCGGATATAGTGAATGCGGGGTCCGGGGAGAGCATATATAGTGAATGCGGGGTCCGGGGAGAGCATATATAGTGAATGCGGGGTCCGGGGAGAGCGGATATAGTGAATGCGGGGTCCGGGGAGAGCGGATATAGTGAATGCGGGGTCCGGGGAGAGCGGATATAGTAAATGTGGGGTCCGGGGAGAGCGGATATAGTGAATGTGGGGTCCGGGGAGAGCGGATATAGGGAACGCGGCGTCCGGGGAGAGCGGATATAGTGAATGCGGGGTCCGGGGAGAGCAGATATAGTGAATGGGGGTCCGGGGAGAGCGGATATAGTGAATGCGGGGTCCGGGGAGAGCGGATATAGTGAATGCGGGGTCCGGGGAGAGCGGATATAGGGAACGCAGGGTCTGGGGAGAGCGGATATAGTGAATGCGGGGTCCGGGGAGAGCGGATATAGTGAATGCGGGGTCCGGGGAGAGCGGATATAGTGAATGCGGGGTCCGGGGAGAGCGGATATAGTGAATGCGGGGTCCGGGGGGAGCGGATATAGTGAATGCGGGGTCCGGGGAGAGCGGATATAGTGAATGCGGGGTCCGGGGAGAGCGGATATAGTGAATGCGGGGTCCGGGGAGAGCGGATATAGTGAATGCGGGGTCCGGGGAGAGCGGATATAGTGAAAAGTGTAAATTGACGGCGCTATACAAGTATCTGTAATAAAGCAACAAATGGCCAACAATTTTTTTTTCTTTTGCCTATTGACCCCAATTCTCTGTGACTGAGCCTTGCACAGTATCACCAGTCAAGTCTTCCCAATCCTTCCCAGGACTATATGTAAAGCGCTGTGTAAACTGACGGCGCTATATAAGTGCCCGTAATAAAGAAAAAAAACAACAATTGGCCAACATTTTTTTTTCTTTTGCCAATTGACCCCAATTCTCTGTGCCTGTGCCCTGCACTGTATTATTATTATACAGGATTATCAGTCAAGTCTTCCCAGTCCTTCCTAATCCTTCCCAGTCCTTCCCAATCCTTCCCAGTCCTTCCAAGGACTTCCCAGGACTATATGTAAAGAGCTGTGTAAATTTACGGCGCTATATAAGTACCTGTAATAAAACAAAAAAGCAACAATTGGCCAACATTTGTATTTTTCTTTTGCCAATTGACCCCAATTCTCTGTGTCTGAGCCCTGCATGGTATCTTCAGTCAAGTCTTCCCAGTCCTTCCCAATCCTTCCCAGTCCTTCCCAGTCTTTCCCAAGCCTTCCCAGTCCTTCCCAATCCTTCCCAGTCCTTCCCAATCCTCCCCAATCCTTCCCAGTCTTTCCCAGTCCTCCCCAATCCTTCCCAGTCCTTCCCAGTCCTCCCCAATCCTTCCCAGTCTTTCCCAATCCTTCCCAGTCTTTCCCAATCCTCCCCAATCCTTCCCAGTCCTTCCCAGTCTTTCCCAGTCCTCCCCAATCCTTCCCAGTCCTTCCCAATCCTTCCCAGTCCTTCCCAGTCCTCCCCAATCCTTCCCAGTCTTTCCCAATCCTTCTCAATCTTTCCCAATCCTTCCCAGTCCTTCCCAATCCTTTCCAGTCTTTCCCAGTCCTCCCCAATCCTTCCCAGTCCTTCCCAGTCCTCCCCAATCCTTCCCAGTCTTTCCCAGTCCTCCCCAATCCTTCCCAGTCCTTCCCAGTCCTTCCCAGTCCTCCCCAATCCTTCCCAGTCTTTCCCAATCCTTCCCAGTCTTTCCCAATCCTTCTCAATCTTTCCCAATCCTTCCCAATCCTTCCCAGGACTATATGTAAAGCGCTGTGTAAATTGACAGCTCTATATAAGTGCCCGTAATAAAGAAAAAAAAGCAACAATTGGCCAACATTTTTCTTTTTCTTTTGCCAATTGACTCCAGTTTTCTGTGACTGAGCCCAGCATGGTATCTTCAGTCAAGTCTTCCGAGTCCTTCCCAATCCTTCCCAATCCTTCCCAGTCCTTCCCAGTCCTTCCCAGTCCTTCCCAATCCTTCCCAATCCTTCCCAGTCCTTCCCAGTCCTTCCCAATCCTTCCCAATCCTTCCCAATCCTTCCCAGTCCTTCCCAATCCTTCCCAGTCCTTCCCAGTCCTTCCTAATCCTTCCCAGTCCTTCCCAGGACTTTTGCGTCCCACATTGCTACATTAGCACCAACTAGATGCGAAAAGTGTTTTTTTTTCCAAAGCAAATAAATTGTTTTTGCGAGAACAGCGTTTCCTGTGTTCCGTTTCCCTCTCATAATATCGGCCTTCATTTCTATGCAGTTGAATTCCTCCCAAGAGTTGTCTTTACTTGTTTACTCTTTTTTTTTTTTTAAATTGGCTGTGCGGCTGCGACGTGCGCTATCCAATCCATCTGGCCTTGATGTGCTCGCTGTAACCTGTACGTCTCGGGGAGAAGGCGGTTCAGCATTGAGGGGCTATCTGTTCAGCGCCGTCAGTTCGCATTACTGATGCCTCCTTGCTGGGCCCTATCGGCTAAATGCGGCATTCATTTAATATTTATTGCCTCTTACATTCCCCTGGAAAAAATAACAGGAAGTACGCCCTTACACCCAGCCTTCCAGCCTCCGAGAATCCCATCAGAGTTACCAGGAAAGGCAGACGCCGTATAGGGAGTCAAAATAACGTTTTTGGTCCGTGGTGTAATGCACTGACTCCCGAGAAAATTGCTCTTTTCACTTTTCCATGACACTCCTGTCAATAGCCCTGACGCATAGAATACGCCTTTCATTGGCCAGGAAAAACATGCCTGTTTAGCCCGTGTTTCTGTGCAATTTTCCAGCGCGGACAGGAGAAAGGAATGCACGGCAAAAGGTGAAATTATCCGAAATTACCTTCTATTTAAGCTGTGGATTAGGCGGGGAAGGCTTGGCCTCCCTTACCTGCAGAGATTTTATTTGGCTACATTGTTTAAAGAGAAAAAAAAATAAAAAATACTCCGCCTAAAAAAGTTTAACAATTTAAAGTTAACATTTTTATTAAATGCATTTAATAAATATAATTTTAAAATATTATTCATATTATTAATAACATGTCTAATTATTATTATTATTATACAGGATTTATATATCACCAACAGTTTGCACAGCGCTTTACATAATTATATACATTTTATATACATATTTAAAAAAATACGTTCATAGCCAATTATTATTATTTTTAGCTTTTATATATATATATATATATATATATATATATATATATATATATATATATATTGCTTATATTACATTTACACTACAGTGTGAACATTACCTAAATTCCTATATCTCTCTATATATAAATAATGTAATATATACATATATATATATATATATATATATATATATATAAATATATATATAAAGAAGCTAAAAATAATAATAATTGGCTATGAACGTATTTTTTAAAATATGTATATAAAATGTATATAATTTTGTAAAGCGCTGTGCAAACTGTTGGTGCTATATAAATCCTGTATTTTATATATATATATATGTATATATATTACATTATTTATATATAGAGAGATATAGGAATTTAGGAAATGTTCACACTGTAATGTAAATGTAATATAAGCAATTTCCTGATCCTGCCATAAATAAAAATATCAAACTTTATTTAAATAATGTGATTAATATATACTATATATATATATATATATATATACATATATATATATATATATATATATATATATATATATATATATAAAACCAACAGTTGCATTGCATTTCTCTTGCAGGACGCAGAGGGTGGTGCCATTCATTCTGAAAGGCACCCCCAGGCATCTCATCCCGCAGCGCAATTGCGGGAACTGCACAACAACAGCGTGGTCACAAAAACAATTGGTTTCCTCATGCACCTTTTCCCTGCATGAAATGTGGGCAGATCAGCTCGTTCAAATGAATGGAACGCCGTGCCCGCGCGAATGCGGGCCACTCGGCCTGGACTAATGTGAACCGGGGATTAGGGAGTTAATAAAATAAAAATATCCTATGAGCAACTATAAATCTATATTCTAAGGTAAGTTCGCGAGCTCCTAGCTATATTCTCATTGAATATACAAAAAGTAACAAATTAAAAAGGAAAATGGTGCCGCGCCCTTATATTAGAACCGGGAATAAATAAATAAAATCAATTTTTAACAAATAATAATTCTATAATTTATAAATAATTACCCTTAATTTCTCCAAAGATAGAAATATATAAAATGTGCAACTCATTAATATACATCAATAAAAAAAAATAAATAAATAGGTAATCTAAAAAATAATTAATATTAATTGATAAAAATAAATAAATTTATTAGGGATTAGGGAGTTGGCATATTTCTGCTGTTTAAACCATTTTCCCTCTTTATCAGCAATAAAAACTGTCGAGGGTTCCAATCCTTCTCCAACGTATCCATCCCACTGGATATCACTTCCAGGGGCGACTGACCATTTGGAAACTCAGGCACTGCCCGAGGGCCCGGGGTCAGTAGGGGGCCCCATGAGATGCCCCTGGTACATTTTTCATAGGCTTTTTTGAGTTTGGGCAAGGACACAGGGGCCCCATGATCCCCTATTGAGGGTCCGGGGTCAGTAGGGGACCCCATGAGATGCCCCTGGTACATTTTGCATAGGCTTTTTTGAGTTTGGGCAAGGACACAGGGGCCCTATGATCCCCTATTGAGGGCCCGGGGTCAGTAGGGGGCCCCATGAGATGCCCCTGGTACCTTTTTCATAGACTTTTTTGAGTTTGGGCAAGGACACGGGGGCCCCATGATCCCCTATTGTCTGGGGCCCCCTGAGTTATCAGTCCGCCCCTGATCACGTCGCGAGATAAAAAACCGCATGGTTTCACAAGACACATATATCACATTTTGATGGAATAACTTGTGCTTTATTTTAGTAGCCTATTTTTGTGAGTTGCAAAAAAAAAAAATTTAGCTTTTTTAATCTGTTTTTATCTCTTCATGAACAGAGTCCAGGATTTCATAGCGGTGGTGACCGCGCTCTGCCGCTGACCTGCTTCAGTCTATGAGTGCCCTCGGTGTGCGAAGATTGAAGTGCTTGCCTTGTCTGGGTGTTCGATGTCATAACCGGTTCTCCAAGTTTCGGATGGATTGGCGTTTGCGGGCGGTCGCGGTTCATTTGCAGATGGAGAGGACGGCTTCCTTGGCTCCTGTAGAACGTCACATTCCTCTTTCTCGGTTGGAATGATATCTTGTCTTTGCCAAATATGCAATAAAGTGCGCAACAATACGGTGATGACAAGGAAAGCGTCTAGATAATCTGCTCGGTCTTATCTCCTGCGGTCACCAAGGCTGAGATGGAGGAACGAAGATCCCCGGATGGGTTCAACGATTTACTGCAGTTAGGCTAAAAAAAAAAATATAGAAATGAATGCAAGAGACAGAATCTGAGTGCCTGGGACATTCGGATTGTATGCTTGGGGTGCAAGACTTCTGACCAGGGCAAGTCTAGCTTGCCAAAAGGCCTAGAAGCCCCTCCTCTCATGGTCAGCCTAAGCTAATTACCGAGCAGGGGCGGGCTGACAACTCATGGGGCCCTCGGGCAATAGGGGATCATGGGGCCCCTGTGTCCTTGCCCAAACTCAAAAAAGCCTGAAAAAGGTACCAGGGACATCTCATGGGGCCCCCTACTGACCCCAGGCCCTCGGGCAGTGCCTGAGTGTCCAAATGGTCAGTCCGCCCCTGGGTAGAGTACACCAGGCCACCTCATGGAGGAGCTATAGGAATAGGCTCGGAGGGCAAGGCCGGGGGGGGTGGCAAGGCAAAATGCGTAGGAGGAATGATTTGGACAGAGTCTGGTGAGGCTGCAATCACTCCTATGATATACGGCTTGGGAACACCTCAGATTTTAGACTGCGGCCCTGAAGGTCAAAGATGGCTAGCTTCACCCTCCAAAGTCTCTTATGAACATCCAGAATCATGGACTTTATTCATGTCCCTTTGAACCCCATTTATAGAGTGGTCTGGTTGTAAGAAATGATGTTAGTCTGGCTGAAAAAAGACAAAAGTCCATCCAGTTCAACCATAACAAAAAAAATATATATATATATATATATAAAATATCCTACACCCACAGTTGATCCAGAGGAAGGCAAAAAAAACCCAGCAAAGCACGATCCAATTTGCTCCTGCAGGGAAAATACATTCCTTCCTGATCCCCGAGAGGCAATATTCTCGGGATCACCTTCCCTATAAATGTTCTATCCAGTTATATTCTGTGTATCCAAGAAACAATCCAGGACTTTCCTACAGCAATCCACTGAGCTGGCCACAACCAACTCTGGAGGGAGTCTATTCCACATTCTCACAGCTCTTACTGTGAAGAAACCTTTCCGTGTTTGGAGGTTACATTTCTTTTCCTCCAGACGTAAAGAGCGCCCCCTTGTCCTCTGTGATGACCTCAGGGGGAATAAGATCTCTATGACTAAACCCCAAGGTTGAGGCGAAACGCGTAGGGGCATGACTTGGACAGAGTCTGCTGAGGCTGCTATCACTCCTATGATATACGTCTTGCACGGTGTGCGGTGATTGAGACGCTTCTAACGCCCTTATAGTGCATTTATTGGTGTCTTTTATACCTGCTTTGCATTCAGACGGAGCAATAAATAGGTACATGATGTAGAATTTTTGGAATATGGAACAGCAAGGAAGTCAAAATGTAAAAGCCGCTTCAAAACGGACTTTGATCCCGGGTTCACATATATGCGGTGCGGTACATCGCATGCAATTTACACAGGAACAGCACCGCATTCCATGCGATTTGTGTGCGGTTCGATCAGAGTTGTACATTTTGTATGGTTCTAATCACACCGCACCTGCAGCAAAAACGTACAGGACCCTGTTTTTGGTCCACGCTAGAATTGGATCGCACGGGTATTCACACCTATGCAATCCGATTCTGCACATCGCACCGCGTTTTGCAGACCGATTTTGGGGTGTTGTTAACCTAGCATACACACCCGCAGCGGTTCGCATGAACAGGGTGCAATTCTGATGCGGTGCGGAATTCGCACTGAAAATGCTGAGCATTCCGCACCGCATTCCTGTGCGAATCACATGCGATTTGTGAGTGAAGACGTAAATTCCGTACTCGCACCCAAAACATGCAGGACCCTTTTTTTGGTCAGCACTAGAATCGGATCGCACGGGTATTCACACCTATGCAATCCGATTCTGCACATTGCACCGCTTTTTCGGGGGGGTTGCTAACACGCGCAGCAGTTCACATGAATGGGGTGTGATTCTGATGCGGTGCAGAATTCGCACAGAAAACGCTGCAAACCAGGGCTTGGGGGCAGGGGCGTCCCTAGGCAGGTGCGGGGGGTGCGCGCCGCACCGGGTGACACCGGACCCGCTCCACGAGAAGGTAAGTTGTAAAGCAAGCCGACGATCCCCGCAGGATGGATCGGATGAGCGGATTGAGCATAATGGATCAGAGTCCGATCCATTATGCTCCCCAATCCTCAGATCCGATCCATCCTGCGGGGATCGTCGGCATGCAACCTATACAGGGTGACACCGGACCCGCTCCACGAGAAGGTAAGTTGTAAAACCAGCTGATGATCCCCGCAGAATGGATCGGATCTGTGGAATGAACATAATGGATTGGAGTCTGATCCATTATGCTCCCCAATCCGCAGATCACTTCCATCCTGCGGGGATCGTCAGCTGGTTTTACAACTTACCTTCTCGTGGAGCGGGTCCGGTGTCACCCTGTATAGGTTGCATGCCGACGATCAGCCCAGGATGGATCGGATCTGCGGATTGGGGAGCATAATGGATCGGACTCTGATCCATTATGCTCAATCCGCAGATCCGATCCATCCTGCGGGGATCGTCGGCATGCAACCTATACGGGGTGACACCAGAAACCGATCCATTATGCTCCCCAATCCGCAGATCCGATCCATCCTGCGGGGATCGTCGGCTTGCAACCTATACGGGGGGACACCAGACCAGCTCCATGAAAAGGTAAGTTGTAAAGCAAGCCAACGATCCCCGCAGGATGGATCTGATCAGCGGATTGAGCATAATGGATCAGAGTCTGATCCATTATGCTCCCCAATCCACAGATCCGATCCATCCTGCGGGGATCGTTGGCATGCAACCTATACGGGGGGACACCAGACCAGCTCCATGAAAAGGTAAGTTGTAAAGCAAGCCAACGATCCCCGCAGGATGGATCTGATCAACGGATTGAGCATAATGGATCAGAGTCTGATCCATTATGCTCCCCAATCCGCAGATCCGATCCATCTTGCGGGGATCGTTGGCATGCAACCTATACAGGGCGACACCGGACCCGCTCCACAAGAAGGTAGGTTCTAAAGCAAGCCGACGATCCCCGCAGGATGAATCGGATCTGTGGATTGAGCATAATGGATCAGAGTCTGATCCATTATGCTCCCCAATCCTCAGATCCGATCCATTATGCTCCCCAATCCGCAGATCCGATCCATTATGCTCCCCAATTCTCAGATCCGATCCATTATGCTCCCCAATCCGCAGATCTGATCCATTATGCTCCCCAATCCGCAGATCTGATCCATCCTGCGGGAATCGTCGGAGGGGGTGTCACCAAGTGTTACTGCATCAGGTGACACCAACCCTAGGGGCGCCCCTGCTTAGGGGTCACAATGGTACTGCAGAATGAACTAGCTGTACCACATGACCTCAGTGAATGATCAGACATACAGCATTAAAGAAGAGTCAAAACTGCAACAAAGTAACGGATTATTACCTCCCGCGTGTCCTTCCTGACACGGCACAACGCCGGCGTCGCTCTTCGCAGTATTATTTTTATCTCTGGCATATTAATGTGTTACTGGCGGGAAAAACTGACCGTTTAGGTTGCGGCGGCGGTCCGGCCCAGGGTGTGGTCATCCTTTTATGCCAAACCAGCTGCATCCCAGAAAGTCCATTTCTCTCAAACATGACATTGGTCTCACCGTGACGGCATTTTTCGAACATTTTTAGCCGCGTCTAAAATTAACATAGGTCGGCGTCTACGGTCTGGTTGGGCTTGTAACTCAGGCAGTCATTAGGCCGGATTCTGGGATTATTTTCTTCGGAACTTTTCCAGGATTTAAAATATTTGCTGGAAGACCTAGAGGGCTTCGTTCCGTGTACACTGAGAAAGTCATTGGGCAATTAGGGGGAGGTTGTCATCGGTGTGCCCCCCTGAGTACCTATCGGGGGTATGGGGGGAATCCAGTATATGTAAGGCCTCGGTATCAAGCCCACAGGCTTCCCACAATAGATCCCTGTTAGATACAGGTGACCACCAGGTGACCACCCAGCTAATCTTGAGTAGGTCCCCCAAATCACCCCTGACCCGTCTCGGCAGGGACCCCACTAGACCTCTGAAGGTATCTGGCACCAAGCAGATTCTTTAAATCCTGTAATTTGGGAGGTGGGGCCTGCAATGAATCAGACTTGTTTTTCCAGCACATTCCAGAGATTCTTGATTGGATTAAGATCTGGAGAATTTGGAGGCCAAGCCAACACCTCAAACCTGTCGTTGTATTCCTCAAACCGTTCCTAAACCATTCTCTCAGTGTGGCAGGGAGCATTGTCCTGATGAAAGAGGCAGCTGCCATCAGGGATTACCATTTCCATGAAGGGGTGGACTTGGTCACCAACAATGTTTAGGTAGGTGCAGGGGCGGACTGACAATTCCTGGGGCCCCCAGGTAATAGGGGATCATGGGGCCCCTGTGTCCTCTCCCACACCCAAAAAAGCCTATGAAAAAACCAGTGAAAGGTACCAGGGGCATCTCATGGGGTCCCCTACTGAGCCCGGGCCCTTGGGTAGTGCCAGAGTACTTGAATGGTCAGTCCGCCCCTGGGTAGGTGGTACCTGTCAAGTAGCGTCCACATGAATGGCGGGAGCCAAGGTGTCCCAGCAGAACATCGCCCAAAGCATCACATGGCCTCCGCCCGCTTGTCTTCTTCCCATACTTCATCCTGATGCCATCTCTTCCCCAGGTAAGTGACGCGCACCCCCCCCCCCCCCCCGCCATTCACATGAGAAAAAAACGTGATTCACCAGACCAAGCCACCTTCTTCCATGGCTCCGTGGTCCAGTTCTGAGGCTCACGTGCCCATTGTAGGAGCTTTTGGCTGTGGACAAGGGTCAGCATGGGCACCCTGACCGGTCCCCGGCTACACAGCCCCATACACAACACACTGCGATGAGCATTTTTTCTGCTTTCGACACATCAACTTCAGGGACAACATGTTCACTTGCTGCCTAATATATCCCACCCACTTTCAGATGCCATTACTGAGATAATCAATGATATTTACCCAACCTGTCAGTGGTCATAAAGTTATGGCTGATTGGTGTATACCTGGGCTTTTCTTTTCTCAGAGAATAGGTACAGCCAGGTACTCTCCTTTTCGAGTCACCCCTTGTCTCCCCCTCCTACCCACCTCTGAGCACTGATCCTGGATTGCTCTCCCCCCCACCTCCGAGCACTGATCCTGGGTTGTTCCCCCTCCCCACCTCCGAGCACTGATCCTGGGTTGCTCCCCCTCCCCCAGGGGCAGACTGACAACTCATGGGGCCCCCGGGCAATAGGGGATCATGGGGCCCCTGTGTCCTTGCCCAAACTCAAAAAAGCCTATGAAAAAGGTACCAGGGGCATCTCATGGGGCCCCCTACTGACCCCGGGCCCTCGGGCAGTGCCCGAGTTTCCAAATGGTCAGTCCGCTCCTGCCCTCCCCACCTCCAAGCACTGATCCTGGGTTTCTTCCCCTCCCCACCTCCGAGCACTGATCCTGGGTTGCTCCCCCTCCCCACCTCCGAGCACTGATCCTGGGTTCCTCCCCCTCCCCACCTCCGATCACTGATCCTGGGTTGCTCCCCCTCCTATTCACCTCCGAGCACTGATCCTGGGTTGCTCCCCCTCCCCACCTCCGAGCACTGATCCTGGGTTCCTCCCCCTCCTATTCACCTCCGAGCACTGATCCTGGGTTCCTCCCCCTCCTATTCACCTCCGAGCACTGATCCTGGGTTGCTCCCCCTCCCCACCTCCGAGCACTGATCCTGGGTTCCTCCCCCTCCCCACCTCCGAGCACCGATCCTGGGTTGCTCCCCCTCCCCACCTCCGAGCACTGATCCTGGGTTCCTCCCCACCTCCGAGCACCGATCCTGGGTTGCTCCCCCTCCCCACCTCCGAGCACTGATCCTGGGTTCCTCCCCACCTCCGAGCACTGATCCTGGGTTGCTCCCCCTCCCCACATCCGAGCACTGATCCTGGGTTCCTCCCCCTCCCCACCTCCGAGCACTGATCCTGGGTTCCTCCCCACCTCCGAGCACTGATCCTGGGTTGCTCCCCCTCCTACCCACCTCCGAGCACTGATCCTGGGTTGCTCCCCCTCCCCACCTCTGAGCACTGATCCTGGGTTGCTCCCCCTCCCTACCTCCGAGCACTGATCCTGGGTTCCTCCCCCTCCCCACCTCCGAGCACTGATCCTGGGTTCCTCCCCCTCCCCACCTCCGAGCACTGATCCTGGGTTGCTCCCCCTCCTACCCACCTCCGAGCACTGATCCTGGGTTGCTCCCCCTCCCCACCTCCGAGCACTGATCCTGGGTTGCTCCACCTCCGAGCACTGATCCTGGGTTGCTCCCCCTCCTACCCACCTCCGAGCACTGATCCTGGGTTGCTCCCCCTCCCCACCTCCGAGCACTGATCCTGTGTTGCTCCCCCTCCCCACCTCCGAGCACTGATCCTGGGTTGCTCCCCCTCCCCACCTCCGAGCACTGATCCTGGGTTCCTCCCCCTCCCCACCTCCGAGCACTGATCCTGGGTTGCTCCCCCTCCTACCCACCTCCGAGCACTGATCCTGGGTTGCTCCCCCTCCCCACCTCCGAGCACTGATCCTGGGTTGCTCCCCCTCCCCACCTCCGAGCACTGATCCTGGGTTGCTCCCCCTCCCCCCCTCCCGGCACCATCCTTTTTAGTGAATACAGAACCATGTTGAACAGAATGCTTATGTAATGACAAGAAGTTTGCAGAGAATGTTCAAGAAAAGCAGTAAAATATCCCCTGAAACCAGCAACAATAGACCCCAAGCAACAATAGATCCCCCATGGAAACAATATACCCCCACACACACACACCAGACTCCCTGCCAGGAACAGCCACAACAATAGATCCCCAGCAACAAAAAACCCACCCTCTCATTCGCACAACAAACCTGCAACCAGCAACAATAGACCACAATCAACAAAAGATCCCTCATAGCAACAATATACACCCCCCCACACACACACGACAAACTCCCTGCCAGGAACATTGGACCCCCAGCAACAACCACAACAATAGATCCCTCAT
This sequence comes from Staurois parvus, assembly GCF_062004578.1. Lineage (NCBI taxonomy): Eukaryota > Metazoa > Chordata > Amphibia > Anura > Ranidae > Staurois > Staurois parvus. The sequence continues at coordinate 775,884 of NW_028319451.1, forward strand.
CGCAACAATATGCACCCACACACACACGCCAGACTCCATGCCAGGAACATTTGTCCCCCAGCAACAACCGAAACAATAGATCCCCCAGCAACGATAGACTTCTCCTAGCAACAATAGATCTCCTGCTTTCAACAATAGACCCCCCCACTTTGCGACAATAGATCCCCTAGCAACCAGCATCAATAGACCAGCACCCCCATCACACATTCAGTGTGCGTTCCCACTGATACAGTATATATATATATTGCATAATGGTGCTGATCCCCTAAAGCAGCAGAGGATGTCCAGGGAAAATAAATAATAATATAAATAAATATATATAAAAAAAATTATAATAATATAAGAATTTTGCTTTGCCTATAATCAGAGGCGTCCCTAGGGTTGGTGTCACCCGCTGCGATAACACTTGGTGACACCCCCTCCCAGGGGCGGACTGACAACTCATGGGGCCCCCGGGCAATAGGGGAGCATGGGGCCCCTGTGTCCTTGCCCAAACTCAAAAAAGCCTATGAAAAATGTACCAGGGGCATCTCATGGGGCCCCTACTGACCCCGGGCCCTCAATAAGGGATCATGAGGCCCCTGTGTCCTTGCTCAAACTCAAAAAAGCCTATGAAAAATGTACCAGGGGCATCTCATGGGGCCCCCTACTGACCCCGGGCCCTCGGGCAGTGCCCGAGTTTCCAAATGGTCAGTCCGCCGCTGCCCCCTCCGACAATCCCAGAAAGGATGGATCGGATCTGCGGATTGAGCATGGTGGATGGGACTCCGATCCATTTTGCTCAATCCGCAGATCGGATCCATCCTGCGGGGATCGTCGGCTTGCTTTACAACTTACCTTTTTGTGGAGCGGGTCCGGTGTCACCCCGTGTGGCGCGCACCCCCCTCACCTGCCTAGGGACGCCACTGCCTAGAATTGCCATCTTTTTATTCACACATTACTAAGATATTATTATTTTCTGCTTTAGAATTCCAACCCGTAAATGTCTAAATTACGTCACAATGTCACCATATTGTATCCGGAGCCCGCAGACTAATAGTAACAAGACGGCAAGTATTGGATACATTACCGACCAGACATTCATATTATTATTATATTATTATTATATTATTATTATAATTGTTATTATTGATATTATTATTATTATATTATTATTATAGTATTATTATTATTATATTATTATTAGATTATTATTATTATTATTATTATTATTAGATTATTATTATTATTATGTTATTATTATTATTATTATTATATTATTATTATTATTATTAGATTATTATTATGTTTTTATTATTATTAGATTATTATTATTAGATTTGTATTATTATTATTATTATTATTATTATTAGATTATTATATTATTATTATTATTATATTATTATTATTATTATTATTATTATTATTATTATTATTATTATTATTATTATTATTATTATTATTATTATTATTATTATATTATTATTATTATTATTATTATTATTATTATTATATTATTATTATTATTATTATTATTATTATTATATTATTATTATTATTATTATATTATTATTATTATTATTATTATTATATTATTATTATTATTATTATTATATTATTATTATTATTATATTATTATATTATATTATTATTATTATTATTATTATATTATATTATTATTATTCATATTATTATTATTATAATTGTTATTATTATTTTTTCTCATTATATACAATTAAACGGCAAATATTTGTGCAGTTTTGATGCCAAACAAGCGAAGCGCGGATCTCGTCCTTTTGCCAGAAGTCATCGGCAGGAAAAACAACCTAAAAATAAGAGTCAGAGCTGTGAATTCATCCTATACTTGTTCACTCTGAATCATTCACCGCAGGACGTTCAACGGCAGATTTCCAACCTGGCCGCCTCTCTTCCCCGCCGAAACAAAACCGCTCACCCGCCAATCAAACCGGGAGGGGCGGTGATTCGCCGTGCGTCAGGTCTGGCAGTGCCGTATACCCCTTTGAGGACCGTAAGATTTTGGAACGCCAAAAGAATCAATTTTTTTGTTTTTAAAGTTCGTACACTTCAGTTGCTGTAACAGCCATTTCATGAAATAATTGGCCAAAAGCTCCATCCATTTGTTGTTTGTTGATAAGAACTAATATTTTGACTCAAACCAAAAAAAAAAAAGAGTTTTAAGTTCTTAATCAGATGATACACGCAATTAAAAACATGGGACAAATACGCCCCTTGGTCCTCAAAGGGATACCCGCCGGCTAAACCCAAGAACAAAATGCAACCTAACACTCTTTGGATGTGGTGGCTGCATTAGTTTTCTTTTGCAGGCTTATTTTCACCCGCTGATCCTGCCAGTAACACACTTCCTGTCTTAGCCCCGGTTTACATATATGCGGCCGTGCGGGCCACGTTTTGCACGCATTCATTTGAATGGACTCACGTGCCCCGCGACACAGAGAAGACGTCCCCGTACTTCTGAAAACGCAGTCGAGGTTCCCAGTACGGTTGCATTTTTCCAGTGTGGGCGGCGTACCATTAGAACTAATGGACCAGCCCGCGGGTCTGCATTCCTCTGTGCGGGTGGTGCGGCTGCACGGATGTTCGTTCGGATCCACAGCCGCACCACCCGCACAGATGTGAACCGAGCCTCAGGCCTGGTGATTACTAAGCAGAAGGTGACAAGGACATTGGAGTTCTGGCGGGATCGAGAAGTGTTTTTCTGTATTTGGAGAGTGTAAAAGAGGAAAACTAATGCAGCCGCCTAAGGACTGGTAAGCTGCAATCTGATACATTTAGAGTTTTCAGGTTTAGAGATCCTTAAAGTCATAATAAAAAAAAAATGTGACTCTGTAAAATTTATTTATGGTCTCCCCACCCCCTTCTTTACTCCGCGATCCAGTGTCTGCTGTGTCCTCCACACAGAGGAACACCGATCGTCGGACGGGACCTCTGTGCGAGGTCCCGATCATGTGATTACTGATTGGCCAATCAGTGATCACATGCAGAGTAGTAAGCAAGATGTCACTTCTGACGAGTTTCCATATGGTCAGTCTGCCCCTGGTTGGGAGGGCGGAGCTGGGAACTTTGGGGCCCTCAAGAAATAGAGCGCTTGAAAAAGTCTTCCACCCCCTTGACATGTTCCACATTTTGTCATGTTGCAGCCAAAACCGTCAATGTGTTTTATTGGGATTGGATGTGATGGACCGACACAAAGTGGCACATCAATGGGAAGTGGAAGGAAAATGAGAAATGGTTTCCAATATTTGTGACCAATAAATCTGTGAGAAGTGTGGCGGTATTTATAGTCAGCACCCTTTACTCTGATAACTAAAATCTAGTGGAACCAATTGCCTTCAGTAGTCACCTGACTAGTCCCCCCTGTGTGTCATGTGATCTCAGTATAAATCCAGCTGTTCTGTGCAGTCCTCAGAGGTTTGTTAGAGAACATTAATGAACAAACAACATCATGAAGGCCAAGGAACACACCAGACAGGTCAGGGATAAAGTTGTGGAGAAGTTTAAAGCAGGGTTAGGTTATAAAACTATCTCGCAAGCTTTGACCATCTCACGGAGCACTGTGTTCAATCCCTCATCCAGAAATGGAAAGAGTACGGCACAACTGCCAACCTACCAAGACATGGCCGTCCACCTAAACTGACCGACCGGGCAAGGAGAGCATTCATCAGAGTAGCAGCCAAGAGGCCCATGGGAAATGTGGAGGAGCTGCAGAGATCACAGCTCAGGGGGGAATCTGTCCTCAGGACAACTATTAGTCGTGGACTCCACAAATCTGGCCTTTATGGAAGAGTGACAAGAAGAAAGCCATTGTTGGAGGAAAGCCATAAGAAGTCCCGTTTGCAGGTTGTGAGAAGCCATGTGGGGGGGACAGCAAACATGTGGAAGAAGGGGCTCTGGTCAGAGGAGACCAAAATGGGACTTTTTGACCTATGTGTGGGGGAAAACTAACACTGCCCCTCCCCCTGAACACACCCTGTCCTGGCTGAAGAAAAGCATCCACACCACATGATGCTGCCACCACCATGTTTCACGGTGGGGATGCTTTTCCTCAGCCAGGAAAGGGAAGCTGCTCAGATTTGATGGGAAGATGGATGGAGCCAAATACAGGGCAATCTTAGAAGAAAACCTGTTAGAGTCTGCAGAAGACTTGAGACCGGGGCGGAGGTTCCCCTTCCAGGAGGACAACGACCCGAACCATCCAGCCAGAGCTACAATGGAATGGTTCCGATCAAAGCATCTTCATGTGTTAGAATGGCCCAGTCACAGTCCAGACCCAAATCCAATGGAGAATCTGTGGCCAGACCTGAAAATTGCTGTTCCCAGACGCCCTTCATCCAATCTGACAGCTTGAGGGATTCTGCAAAGAAGAACGGGCAGAAATGTCCCTCTCTAGATGTGCAAAGAGACATCCCCAAAAAGACTTGCAGCTGGAATTGCAGCCAAAGGGGGTCCTACAAAGTATTGACTCCGGGGGGCCGAATACAAATGCCGCCACACTTTTCACAGGTTTATTGGTCACAAATGTTGGAAACCATTTCTCATATTCCTTCCACTTCACAATTATGTGCCACTTTGTGTCGGTCCATCACATCCAATCCCAATAAATACATTGTAACATGACAACATGGGGGGGGGATACATTGTAACATGACAACATGGGGGGGATACATTGTAACATGACAACATGGGGGGGGGATACATTGTAACATGACAACATGGGGGGGGATACATTGTAACATGACAACATGGGGGGGATACATTGTAACATGACAACATGGGGGGGGAATACATTGTAACATGACAACATGGGGGGGGGGGAGGGGGAATACATTGTAACATGACAACATGGGGGGGAGGGGGAATACATTGTAACATGACAACATGGGGGGAATACATTGTAACATGACAACATGGGGGACATTTCAGGGGGGAGGGGGAATACATTGTAACATGACAACATGGGGGACATTTCAGGGGGAGGGGAATACATTGTAACATGACAACATGGGGGACATTTCAGGGGGAGGGGAATACATTGTAACATGACAACATGGGGGACATTTCAGGGGGAGGGGGAATACATTGTAACATGACAACATGGGGGACATTTCAGGGGGAGGGGAATACATTGTAACATGACAACATGGGGGACATTTCAGGGGGGGATACATTGTAACATGACAACATATGGGGGGGGGCATTTTATGGGGGAGGGGGACTTCTTCAAGGTGCTGTAGCAGAAGCAGGACTGGCTGACCCGTTAAACAAGTCGCATTCATTTCCCGGACAGGTTGTGCTTTTTGGGCTGATTCTGGTCCGGACTCCCCAGAGATCGGCCATCCATGTGAAGCCTCGTACATCGCTGCCAAATGCAAAAGTCAACAAACAAGGTCCAACCTGAACTGCACACAAACAGCATCAATCTGAATCGGTGAGGTTACAACCGGTTGTGAGACGAGCTCAAGCAACCTGCAGCTGCGGAGTCACTACAAATTCAATCACGGCCTTGCAGTGCATGCTGGGAGTTGTAGTACCTACTCTGCTGCAGGGGATGCGTTGTTGTGTCAATGTGATTATAGGTCGAATAATCGTATTATTTTGCCTAAGCCCGGGTTCACAAATAGCGACATATACTCACCATGTACAGTATATATATATGTGATACATTGTTGCAATGATGCTTTGCCCTCAATCATTGAATACAGATATAATAAACTAGTATAAGTTTCAAGTCCTATGTACCAAAATCCCACTTTTCTTGTACTCCATGGTAATAGGGCCCCAACGTCAAGGGCCCCAACGTCAAGTCTTCTTTGCTGCATAGGACACAATCTGCAGGCCAGTCACAGGCAGTCATTGTGCGTCAACCGCACACAAATAGCGACATAAATGTACCTTGTACAGTATATATATATATGATACATCGTTGCAATGATTCTGACCTCTCAGCAGGGACGGACTGACCATTTGGAAACTCGGGCACTGCCCGAGGGCCCGGGGTCAGTAGGGGGCCCCATGAGATGCCCCTGGTACCTTTCATAGGCTTTTTTGAGTTTGGGCGAGGACACAGGGGCCCCATGATCCCCTATTGCCCGGGGGCCCCATGAGTTGTCAGTCCACCCCTGCCTCTCAGTTTACCCTCCATCATTGAATACAGGTATAATAAGCCGTAATAAACTAGTATTTTCAAGTCTTATGTACCAAAATCCCATTTTTCTTGTATTCCATGCAGGGGCTGACTGACAACTCATGGGGCCCCCGGGCAATAGGGGATCATGGGGCCCCTGTGTCCTTGCCCACACCCAAAAAAGCCTATGAAAAAGGTACCAGGGGCATCTCATGGGGCCCCCTACTGACCCCAGGCCCTTGGGCAGTGCCCTAGTTTCCAAATGGTCAGTCCGCCCGTGATTCCATGGTAATAGGGCCCCAATGATGTCAAGGGCCCCAATGTCAAGTCTCCTTTACTGCATAGGACATAGTTGCAATAATGCTGACCTCTCAGTTTATCCTCAATCATTAAATATATATATATATATAATACGCCATAATAAACTAGTATAAGTTTCATGTCTTATGTACCAAAATCCCATTTTTCTTGCACTTCATGGTAATAGGGCCCCAATGATGTCAAGGGCCCCAATGTCAAGTCTTCTTTGCTGCATAGGACACAATCTGCAGCCCAATCACAGGCAGTCATTGTGCATCAACCGCACACAAATAATGACATATACTCACCAGGTACAGTATATATATATAATATGTGATACATTGTTACAATGATGCTGAGCTCTCAGTTCAACCTCAATCATGGAATACAGATATAACAACCTATAATAAACTAGTATATTTTTCAAGTCCTATGTACCAAAATCCCATTTTGTTTGTATTCCTATGTAATAGGGCCCCAACATCAAAGGACCTAATATCAAGTCTTCTTTGGTACATTGTTGCAATGATCCTTACCTCTCAGTTTACCCTCAAACTTTAGATACAGATATAATAAACTAGTATAAGTTTCAAGTCTCATGTACCAAAATCCTATTTTTCTTGTATTCCATGGTAATAGGGCCCCAATGTCAAGTCTTCTTTGCTGCATGGGACACAATCATTGACTTGATGCCGGACTCAGAGTATATATATATATGATACATTGTTGCAATGATGCTGACCTCTCAGTTTAACCTCAATCATGGAATACAGATATAACAACCTATAATAAACTAGTATATTTTTCAAGTCCTATGTACCAAAATCCCATTTTTCTTGTACTCCATGGTAATAGGGCCCCAATGTCTGCATGGGGCACAATCTGCAGGCCAATCACAGGCAGTCATTGTGCGTCAACCGCACACAAATAATGACAGAAATGTACTGTGTACAGTGTATATATATATGATACATTGTTACAATGATACTGACCTCTCAGTTTACCCTCCATCATTGAATACAGGTATAATAAGCCATAATAAACTAGTATTTTTTTCAAGTCTTATGTACCAAAATCCCATTTTCTTGTATTCCATGGTAATAGGGCCCCAATGATGTCAAGGGCCCCAATGTCAAGGGCCCCAATGTCAAGGGCCACAATGTCAAGGGCCCCAATGTCAAGGGTCCCAATGTCAAGTATTTACTGCATAGGACATAATCTGCAGGCCAATCACAGGCAGTCATCGTGCGTCAACCGCACACAAATAGCGACATAAATGTACCTTGTACAGTATATATATATATGTGATACATTGTTGCAATGATCCTTACCTCTCAGTTTACTCTCAATCATTAGATACAGATATAATAAACTAGTATATGTTTCAAGTATTCTGTACCAAAATCCAGCTTTTCTTGTATTCCATGGTAATAGGGCCCCAATGTCAAGGGCCCCAACATCAAGTCTTCTTCTCTCCTCCATGTTCCAAAGAATTTTAAATATCTTCTATTTTTTTTTTTTTTTTTTTAACAGATTCCTCTCGAGTATCCTCAAAGCCGGCTTATTCTAGGCCCCATGTGACGCTCAGTGACACCCCCGATTCCTGGCCGGCGACTCTGCAGACCATCTCCTCTTATTTTTTATTTTTTTTCGGCCTCCAACAGCCTATGGTAAAGGACGAATGGCACAGGTGGGAGTATATTGGCGTTTTTGGCGGTGAAGTTGGTGTCCCTGGGACCTGTCCTGAGCTGCGGGGAGCAGAGACTGTGTCTGGGGCGGCCGGCGGTGAAGTTGGCGTTCCTGGGACCTGTCCTGAGCTGCGGGGAGCAGAGACTGTGTGGGGCGGCCGGCGGCGGTGAAGTTGGTGTCCCTGGGACCTGTTCTGAGCTGCGGGGAGCAGAGACTGTGTGGGGCGGCCGGCGGTGAAGTTGGTGTCCCTGGGACCTGTCCTGAGCTGCGGGGAGCAGAGACTGTGTGGGGCGTCCGGCGGTGAAGTTGGTGTCCCTGGGACCTGGCCTGAGCTGCGGGGAGCAGAGACTGTGTGGGGCGGCCGGTGGTGAAGTTGGCATTCCTGGGACCTGGCCTGAGCTGCGGGGAGCAGAGACTGTGTGGGGCGGCCGGCGGTGAAGTTGGTGTCCCTGGGACCTGTTCTGAGCTGCGGGGAGCAGAGACTGTGTGGGGCGGCCGGCGGTCCCTTCTTATATAGAGCCCAATGCCGTGTCTTAGTGTCTGTGTTTCATGAGATAACTTTCTACGCATTGTGCATTGTGCACCACGGGCCCCGGAGATGTGAAGCTCCATTCATAAGAGCAAGACGCAGCCAAACAACATGACAATTGTTGTGCTCTGCCTCACCTTACTGCGGGCCACGGCCTCCGCCAGCCGCTCATTGTTTTTGCCATTAAACAACAAAAAGAAAAAAAAAGAAAGATCGGGCTTGTTCTCCTCCGCAGTCATGTGCCTACAAGAAGTGTTTTCATATTCCGAGGGTGTGATTGGCTTGGCGGGGCAAAGAAAACTTCCCGGGGCTTTTTGGGCGTTCGTAAACTGGGAGCACGAGCAACAGGGACGGGGCCCTGTACAGTAAACTGCACCGTATATCCCCTCGCCCTCCCGAGGATTCCCCCCCTTCGTTCTCCCGAGGATTTTCCCCCCCTCCTTCCGAGGATTTACCCCCCCTCCCAAGGATTCCCCCCCCCCCTTCGCTCTCCCGAGGATTTACCCCCCTCCTTCCGAGGATTTACACCCCCTCCCAAGGATTTGCCCCCCCCCCCCTTCGCCCTCCCAAGGATTAGGATTTACCCCCCGCCCAGGCCAATTTTCAGCTTTCAGCACTGTCGCACTTTGAATGACAATTGCGTGGTCATGCAACACTGTAAACTGTACCCATATCTTCAATCATTCTATCATTTCTTTGGGTGGTATTTATTAATCACTACTGGGGGGGGAGCTATTTTTTTGCTAACCAAACAAAAAATGACTGAAAATTTAAAAAAAAATGTTTTTCATTGTTTCTATTCTAAAATTTTGCAAACAGGTAATTTTTCTCCTTCATTGATGGCCACTGATGAGGGGGCACTGATAGGCAACATTGATGGGCACTGATGAGGCGGCACTGAAGTGCACTAATAGGTAGCATTGAAGGCCACTGATAGGCTGCACTGATGAGGCGGTACTGGTGGACAATGATGAAGATGCACTAATGAGGCTGCACTGATATGCAGCACTGATTGGCGGCAATGATGGACACTAATAGTTAGCACTGAAGGGCATTAATAGGCAGCATTGAAGGCCACTGATAGGCTGCACTGATGAGGCGGTACTGGTGGACAATGATAAAGATGCACTGATGAGGCTGCACTGATATGCAGCACTGATGGGCACTGATTGGTGACAATGATGGGCACTAATAGGCAGCACTGAAGGGCACTAATAGGCAGCAATGAAGGGCACTGATAGGCGGCACTGGTGGGCAATGATGAGGATGCACTGATGAGGCTGCACTGATATGCAGCACTGATGGGCACTGATTGGTGGCAATGATGGATACTAATAGGTAGCACTGAAGGGCATTAAGAGGCAGCATTGAAGGGGACTGATAGGCTGCACTGATGAGGCAGCACTGGTGGGCAATGATGAGGACGCACTGATATGTGGCACTGATGGGCACTGATTGGCAGCACTGCTGGGCAGTGATTGGCAATGATAGGCAGCACTGATAGGCACTGTTGGGGCTGCACTGATTATCAGTGCAGCTGTCTCCGCTCACACTTTCCAGTTATCAGCAGTACTTTCCTCACTCTGTGTCAGCTGCCAATACCTGGCAAGTGTCTTTACATCGAGATCAGCTGTGATTGGACACAGCTGATCAGGTGGTAAACGGTTGCTGTGATTGGCCCTTTACCATGACATGTGATCAGCTGTGTTCGAAGAACACAACAGTCACAGTGAGCAACGGGTGCACGGGGGGGCGTGGCTCTGGGAGGACGTCATATGACCCAGAACTGGATGAGTGCGGTCAGCAAGTGGTTAAAGTGTTGTAAATCAAGCCCCGATGAAGGGGGTGCTTTTGGACCCCTGAAATGTGTTGGAAACTTTGGATTGTCCCCCTGACATTTATTGGGGTCTTGGCAGTGGTGTGGAGCTTCATTTTTGATACACTACATGAAAAGCCAAGCAGATTGCGGGGATTGTGGGGTGTAGAAGCCGCCTGCCTGGGAAGCAGAATATTTACAACCAGAGACTGACAAGTGACTAAGGGAGGTGAGGGAGTTGATACACAGGCCACTCAGAGATTTCACAAAGAATAGAATACAGTAAAAGAGAACAGAATAAAAGAATAAAATAAAATGGAATAGAAAATAAAAGAATAGAATAGTACTGAACAGCATAGAAACTAAAGGAATACAATAGAATAGAATACAAATGAACAGCATAAAAACTAAAGGAATCGAGTAGACTAGAAAAGAATAAAAGAATAGAAAAGCATAGAACTGAATAGCATAGAAACTAAAGGAATCAAGTAGACTAGAAAAGAATAAAATAAAAGAATAGAAAAGCATAGAACTGAATAGCATAGAAACTAAAGGAATCAAGTAGACTAGAAAAGAATAAAATAAAAGAAGAGAAAGCATAGAACTGAATAGCATAGAAACTAAAGGAATCGAATAGACTAGAAAAGAATAAAATAAAAGAATAGAACTGAATAGCATAGAAACTAAAGGAATAGAATAGACTAGAAAAGAATAGACTAGAACAGAAAATAACAGAAAGAATATAACCGTCTTCCAAAATTCGAATTTTTATCAGAATAGAACCAGTTATTCTTTGCAATGAGTTTGAATCGATTTATTTTCTATTAGACTTCAATTCGAATCCATTGGAAAAACCTGAATCTGGGGGATATCGAATGAACAAAGTGAAACGGAACGAATTTTGTTACGAGTTCAACGAAGCTAAATTATTAACGCAATGAATCGGTCCGAAACTAAATGAATTTTTTCATCCTTCACATGTCTAATCGCATCGACTATTCGACGTGTAAAGTGAGGTTTCTGCCAGGTTTTGCCGGAGTTCCCCTTTAAGTCAGAAGAATGTCTGTGCCATCCAAGTGTTGGCTGCTCCGGGAACAAAGACTCTACACATTCCGCCTCTTCGCTCTCCGCTTCAAAGAGGCTCCGATAACGACGAGGATGAGCGCGGGACACGGGAACATAATTAAAGGGTGACTCCTTGTAAAGTCCAGTATTAGCCGGCTGATGACAGACGCCGAAGCCGATCGACTCAGAAATTAAACTTTTTTTTTTCTTCAGACTAATCTTCGGGTTTCGCTCGGAGGACAGAGAAGTGAAGATTTATTTGGTTTCGCCGGCCGCAGGTGTGCGTTCGTAATCGCCTTTAATTCACAATATGAAAGAAATAAAGTGACACCCCCCCTCCCCCCCCCCCTCCACTGCTGAGAGCAGAAACCAGGTCTATTGTTTTATTGGATTTTTTTTGGGGGGGGATAGATATACAGAGAGCACAAGATAGGGGGGTACAGGAGAGGAGAGAAAGAGAGAGGGATAGGGGGAATAAGAGAGGTGAGAGAGAGAATGAGAGAATAGAGAGAGGAGAGGGGAGATGAAGATGAAGAGAGAAGAGGAGAGCAGATGAGATAGAGAAAGAGAGAGGGATAGGGGGAATGTGGGGAAGAAGAGAGCAATGAGAGAGGGAGGGAGAGAATAGAGAGACGAGAGAGGAGAGGAAAATGAAGAGGAGAAAAAGAAGAGAAGAGGAATAATTAAAGAAGAGGAGAGAGAGAAAGAGGGGTGGGTGGGGGGGGGGGGGAGAGAATAGAGAGAGGAGAGGAGGGAAGGGAGTGGGGGAGAGAGGAAACCTTTTATATTATGATGGTCAAAGTCTGATAACTAAAACACACAGATATACAGATTCCAGTGAATTCGATGCTTTGATCATTCAGAGCAAAGCAACATGTTGATTTTAAACCTGAACTTCAAACAGTTAACAGACCCGGGAACTCAGCACAGGGATGGTGGGAACCCCTCATAATGGGCACAGCGGGTGTACAGACCCGGGAACTCAGCACAGGGATGGTGGGAACCCCTCATAATGGGCACAGCGGGTGTACAGACCCGGAAACTCAGCACAGGGATGGTGGGAACCACTCATAATGGGCACAGCGGGTGTACAGACCCGGGAACTCAGCACAGGGATGGTGGGAACCACTCATAATGGGCACAGCGGGTGTACAGACCCGGGAACTCAGCACAGGGATGGTGGGGACCCCTCATAATGGGCACAGCGGGTGTACAGACCCGGGAACTCAGCACAGGGATGGAGGGAACCCCTCATAATGGGCACAGCGGGTGTACAGACCCGGGAACTCAGCACAGGGATGGTGGAAACCCCTCATAATGGGCACAGCGGGTGTACAGACCCGGAAACTCAGCACAGGGATGGTGGGAACCCCTCATAATGGGCACAGCGGGTGTACAGACCCGGGAACTCAGCACAGGGATGGTGGGAACCCCTCATAATGGGCACAGCGGGTGCCGGGCTGGTCTCCAGGGACAGGCCGGTATTGGCAGGTCACCTGGCAGGGACTCACCCACCTCCTGACACAGGTGGGTAGGAGCACAGTCTGCACTCACGACCTTCCCAGGGTGTCAGAGGTGAACTGTTGTGTTTAAACTTTACCTAAAGACAAACAGAAAGTGTCAACAGGCGCCGACCCGAATGTGCTGGGAGAAGGGAGGACAAACAACCAATCAGACACATAAATCAAAGCTGCAGCTGAGAGCACTTAACCCCTCTGTGCCGGGACCCCGCTGAGCGCACCTTCAGGGGGGAAATATAATGGGCGTCAATGACTACATTCCTGGCCGTCACAATATACAAACACAGCATCAACTGGCACATAAGGCCCATCCATCCTTGAGCTCCAGTGACTCTGCCTAGGCTGAGATCAGTTTGCTGCAGGCAGGAGGAGGCATTTCCTCAGTCTCCCCTCCCTCATACATGCTGATAGTCTCCCGGCTTTGCTTGGCATTGCATGCTTTGGCTGAGCCCCCAGATCCTTTTCTGTTCTTGATCTCCCCCCCCCCCCCTCCAGTCTGTAGCTCACATTTATATTAGCCCCCAAGTGCATTACTTTACATTTTCCTTCATTGAACCTCATCTGAGAGCCCCCCTTCAGTCCTTCAGACTTTAGGGGGGGCCGGCGTATGGCCAGTTGGAATAGAACATTTGCTGGTGTCAGTGAGAGTAAACAATGCCCCGTCTTTGGAATTAGTGGGAGGAATAGTGCCCCATCATTGGTGTCAGTGGGGGGAATAGTGCCCCATCATTGGTGTCAGTGGGAGGAATAGTGTCCCATCATTGGTATCACTGAGAGGAATAGTGTCCCATCATTGGTGTCAGTGGGAGGAATAGTGTCCCATCATTGGTGTCAGTGGGAGGAATAGTGCCCCATAATTGGTATCAGTGGAGGAATAGTGCCCCATCATTGGTGTCAGTGGGAGGAATAGTGCCCCATCATTGGTGTCAGTGGGAGGAATAGTGCCTCATCATTGGTGTCAGTGGGAGGACTAGTGCCCCATCATTGGTGTCAGTGGGAGGAATAGTGCCCCATCATTGGTGTCAGTGGGAGGAATAATGCCCCATCATTGGTGTCAGTGGGAGGAATAGTGTCCCATCATTGGTGTCAGTGGGAGGAATAGTGTCCCATCATTGGTGTCAGTGGGAGGAATAGTGTCCCATCATTGGTATCAGTGGGAGGAATAGTGCCCATCATTGGTGTCAGTGGGAGGAATAGTGCCCCATCATTGGTGTCAGTGGGAGGAATAGTGCCCCATCATTGGTGTCAGTGGGAGGAATAGTGCCCCATCATTGGTGTCAGTGGGAGGAATAGTGCCCCATCATTGGTGTCAGTGGGAGGAATAGTGCCCTATCATTGGTGTCAGTGGGGGGAATAGTGCCCCATCATTGGTGTCAGTGGAGGAATAGTGCCCTATCATTGGTGTCAGTGGGGGGAATAGTGCCCCATCATTGGTGTCAGTGGGAGGAATAGTGCCCTTTCATTGGTATCAGTGGGAGGAATAGTGCCCTATCATTGGTGTCAGTGGGGGGAATAGTGCCCTATCATTGGTGTCAGTGGGGGAATATTGCCCCATTGTTGGTGTCAGTGGGAGAAATAATGCTCCAAGTGCCCGATAAAAGCAATCAAAGGGACACATCCAGCCCCCCGGCCACAGTTTCCGAGAACGCTGCTAAAAAGCAAGCATTCATTTTGGATTTGTCTATAAAAATGTTGGGAGATGACATTTCCTCGTCGTTCTGGAAGGTTGCTATCCTCTGACGGCAGTCAATGAGGAGGAATGCGGTTATCTTCCTCTTCAGCTCAGTGAAAGTCGATGAGTTATGCATTAACCTGCTTCTGATCAATAACTCCCAATTCAAATATCCAGCATGCGCCCAGTGAGATCTGGATTTGGGGATCTAACATTTAAAGCGACCTCATCACAAAATATTACAACAAAAACGAATAATATAAAAATCCTGTAAAATATCGATATTACCGCCCCCCGCAGCCGAGCCGCTGATCTTCATGAACAGCTACACCGGCTGATCGATGTCCTGCAGCTGATGCATTTCGGGGAGTGGCCCCCCTGCAGCTTTGTATTCATTGCTACATCATTAAATGTTGTTAAATGTTGATAGATAGATAGATAGATAGATAGATAGATAGATAGATAGATAATAGATAGATAGATAGATAGATAGATAGATAGATAGATAATAGATGGATAGATGATAGATAGATAGATAGATAGATAGATAGATAGATAGATAGATAGATAATAGATAGATAGATAGATAGATAGATAGATAGATAGATAGATAGATAATAATAGATAGATAATAGATAGATAGATAATAGATAGATAATAGATAGATAGATAGATATAGATAGATAGTAGATAGATAGATAATAGATAGATAATAGATAGATAGATAGATAGATAGATAGATAGATAGATAGATAGATAGATAGATAGATAATAGATAGATAATAGATAGATAGATAGATAGATAGATAGATAGATAGATAGATAATAGATAGATAGATAGATAATAGATAGATAGATAGATAGATAGATAGATAGATAGATAGATAGATAGATAGATAGATAATAGATAGATAGATAGATAGATAGATATAGATAGATAGATAGATAATAGATAGATAATAGATAGATAATAGATAGATAATAGATAGATAGATAGATAGATAGATAGATAATAGATAGATAGATAGATAGATAGATATATAGATAGATAGATAGATAGATAGATAGATAGATAGATAGATAGATATAGATAGATAGATAGATAATAGATAGATAATAGATAGATAATAGATAGATAGATAGATAGATAGATAGATAATAGATAGATAGATAGATAGATAGATAGATAGATAGATAATAGATAGATAATAGATAGATAGATAGATAGATAGATAGATAGATAGATAATAGATAGATAGATAGATAGATAGATAGATAGATAGATAGATAGATAGATAGATAGATAGATAATAGATAGATAGATAGATAGATAGATAGATAGATAGATAGATAATAGATAGATAGATAGATAGATAGATAGATAGATAGATAATAGATAGATAGATAGATAGATAGATAGATAGATAATAGATAGATAGATAGATAGATAGATAGATAGATAGATAGATAGATAATAGATAGATAGATAGATAGATAGATAGATAGATAATAGATAGATAGATAGATAGATAGATAGATAGATAGATAGATAGATAATAGATAGATAGATAATAGATAGATAGATAGATAATAGATAGATAGATAGATAGATAGATAGATAGATAATAGATAGATAGATAGATAGATAGATAGATAGATAGATAGATAGATAATAGATAGATAGATAGATAGATAGATAGATAGATAGATAGATAGATAGATAGATAGATAGATAGATAGATAGATAGATAGATAGATAGATAGATAGATAGATAGATAGATAGATAGATAGATAGATAGATAATAGATAGATAATAGATAGATAGATAGATAGATAGATAGATAGATGATAGATAGATAATAGATAGATAGATAGATAGATAGATAGATAGATAGATAGATAATAGATAGATAGATAATAGATAGATAGATAGATAGATAGATAGATAGATAATAGATAGATAGATAGATAGATAGATAGATAGATAGATAATAGATAGATAGATAGATAGATAGATAGATAGATAGATAATAGATAGATAGATAGATAGATAGATAGATAGATAGATAATAGATAGATAGATAGATAGATAGATAATAGATAGATAATAGATAGATAGATAGATATAGATAGATAGATAGATGATAGATAGATGATAGATAGATAGATAGATAGATAGATAGATAGATAGATAGATAGATAGATAGATAGATAATAGATAGATAGATAGATAGATAGATAGATAGATAGATAGATAATAGATAGATAATAGATAGATAATAGATAGATAGATAGATAGATAGATAGATAGATAGATAATAGATAGATAGATAGATAATAGATAGATAATAGATAGATAGATAATAGATAGATAGATAATAGATAGAATAGATAGATAGATAATAGATAGATAGATAATAGATAGATAATAGATAGATAGATAGATAGATAGATAGATAGATAGATAGATAGATAGATAGATAGATAATAGATAGATAATAGATAGATAATAGATAGATAGATAATAGATAGATAGATAGATAGATAATAGATAGATAATAGATAGATAGATAATAGATAGATAGATAGATGAATAGATAGATAGATAATAGATAGATAATAGATAGATAGATAGATAGATAGATAGATAGATAATAGATAGATAATAGATAGATAATAGATAGAAAACACTCAACAATACAACTACTCTAATAACAAACACAACACTCACTCAACTCAACAACTATACAATCTAACAACTAATCACAAACAATCACATAAACAAACAACAAAAACAACAAAAACAAAAACATCACACATCAAAAAATACATCAACACACACAACACAACACAAAAAACACAAACACTCAACACACAAAACACAAAACACACAAACCACACAAACACATCACACACAAAACACAAAAAACTCAAAAATCAACAAAAAACAAACAAACCACACCACACACAAACAACAACACACTAACTAACAAAACAACAACACACTCAACACAAACAAACAACACACACTAACACAACACAAAAACAAAACACACATCACACATCAAAACACACACAACAACAAAACACACAAACACACAACACACACACACACACAAACAAAACAAACAAACAACACACACAAACAAACAACACTCACACACACAAAACCACCACC